>NC_090827.1:26750912-27040024 GCF_028021215.1 Eschrichtius robustus | reverse complement strand
TAGCTGTCCCAATTAGCAATTAAAGGAATCTTATTTGAGGTGCAGCCATGGAGAAGAGTTTAGACACTGGGATAAGATAAGGAACACACCCATTATAAAGAAATCACATTAGGATTCTCTTTTTAAACTGTTCCTTAAAACACTAGTGCTTAGGAAATGTATTGGAGGCAGAAGCTGTCAAAGGTAGCTTAGGGTTAGGGTTAGGGTTAGGGTACGGCTTAGGGTACGGGTTCGGGTAAGGGTTCATACACGGCGTAGGGTATGGTTTAGGGTTAGGTTTAGGGTTAGTTTTAGGGTTAGGGCTTGGTTAGGGTTAGGGTTAGGGTTAGGGTTAAGTTAAGGTTACGGATAAGGGTACGGGTTTGGGTATGGCATAGTGTATGTGCTAGGGTTAGGGTTAGGGTTAGGGGTAGGGTACGGCTTAGGATACAGCATAGGGTACGGGGTAGGGTTAGTTTACGGGTTATGGCTTGGTTTAGGGCACGGTTTAGGATTAGGGTACGTGTTAGGGTTAGGGTAGGGGTTAGGGTTCGGGTACGCGTTAGGGTTAGGTTATTTATTAAACCTATTCCACTCTCTAGATACCATTTAGCACGTAAAGAATATTATTTGGGGTCCTGCCATGGAGAAGATTTTAGACACTAGGATAAGATAAGGAACACACCCATTATAAAGAAATCACATTAGGATTCTCTTCTTAACCTGTTCCTTAAAACACTAGTGCTTACGAAATCTATTGGAGGCAGAAGCAGTCAAGGGTAGCTTAGGGTTAGGGTTAGGGTTAAGGTTAGCGTACGGCTTAGGGTACGGGTTCGGGTACGGGTTCGGGTACGGCGTACGGTATGGGTTAGAGTTAAGGTTAGGGTTAGTTTTAGGGTTAGGGATCGGTTTAGGGTACGGGTTAGGATTAGGGTACGTGATAGGGTTAGGGTAGGGGTTAGGGTTAGGTTACGCGTTAGGGTTAGGGTATTTATTAAACCTATCCCACTCTCTAGATACCACTTAGCACTTAAAGGAATATTATTTGGGGTCCAGCCATGGAAAAATGTTTAGACACTAGGATAAGATATGGAACACACCCATTATGAAGAAATCACATTAGGATTGTCTTTTTAAGCTGTACCGTAAAACACTAATGCTTAGGAAATCCATTGGAGGCAGAAGCAGTAAAGGGTAGTTTAGGGTTAGGGTTAGGGTTAGGGTACTGCTTATGGTTCGGGTTCGGTTACGGGTTCGGGTACGGCATAGGGTATGGGCTAGGGTTAGGCTTAGGGTTAGTTTTATGGTTAGGGCTCGGTTTAGGGTACGGGTTAGGAATAGGGTACGTGTTAGGGTTAGGGTATGGGTTAGGGTTAAGGTATGCGTTAGGGTCAGGGTATTTATTAAACCTATTCCACTCTCTAGATACCACTTAGCACGTAAAGGAATATTAATTTGGGTCCAGCCATGGAGAAGAGTTTAGACACTAGGATAAGATAAGGAACACACCCATTATAAAGAAGTCACATTAGGATTCTCTTTTTAACCTGTTCCTTAAAACAATAGTGCTTAGGACATCGATTGGAGGCAGAAGCAGTCAACGGTAGCTTAGGGTTAGGGTTAGCGTTAGGGTTAGGGTTAGGGTTAGGTTTAGGTTTAGGGTAAGAGTACGGCTTAGGGTACGGCTTCGGGTATGACATAGTGTATAGGTTAGTTTTAGGTTTAGGGTTAGTTTTAGGGTTAGTGTTAGGGCTCGGTTTAGGGTACGGGGTAGGATAAGGGTACGGGTTACGATTAAGGTAGGGGTTTGGGTTAGGGTACGCGTTAAGGTTAGGGTATTTATTAAAGCTATCCCACTCTCTAGGTACCACTTAGCACGTAAAGCATTATTATTTGGGGTCCAGCCATGGAGAAGAGTTTAGACACTAGGATAAGATAAGGAACACACCCATTATAAAGAAATCACATTAGGATTCTCTTTTTAACCTGTTCCTTAAAACACTAGTGCTTAGGAAATCTATTGGAGGCAGAAGCAGTCAAGAGTAGCTTAGGGTTAGGGTTAGGGTTAGGGTTAAGGTACGGCTTAGGGTACTGGTTCGGGTACGGTTTCGAGTACGGCGTAGGGTATGGGTTAAGTTTAGGGTTAGGTTTAGTTTTAGGGTTAGGGCTCCTGTTTTGGGTACGGGTTAGTTTTAGGGTACTTGTTACGGTTAGGGTAGGTGTTAGGTTTAGGGTACGAGTTAGGGTTAGGGTGTTTTTTAAACCTATCCCACTCTCTAGGTATCACCTAGCACGTAAAGGAATATTATTTAGGGTCCAGCCATGGAGAAGAGTTTAGACACTAAGATAAGATAAGGAACACACCCATTATAAAGAAATCACATTAGGATTCTCTTTTTAACCTGTTCCTAAAAACACTATTGCTTAGGAGATCTATAGGAGGCAGAAGCTGTCAAGGTTAGCTTAGTGTTAGGGTTAGGGTTAGGGTTAGAGGTACGGCTTAGGGTACGGGTTCGGGTACGGTTTCGGGTACGGAGTAGGGTATGGGTTAGGTTTAGGGTTAGGGTTAGTATTAGGGTTAGGGGTCGGTGTAAGGTACGGGTTAGGATTAGCGTACGTGTTAGGGTTAGGGTATGCGTTAGGGTTAGGGTATTTATTAAACCTATCCCAGTCTCTAGATACCACTGAGCAGGTAAAGGAATATTATTTTGGGTCCAACCATGGAAAAGAGTTTAGACACTAGGATAAGATAAGGAACACACCCATTATAAAGAAATCACATTAGGATTCTCTTTTTAAACTGTTCCTTAAAACACTATTGCTTAGGAAATCCACTGGAGGCAGAAGCAGTCAAGGGTAGCTTAGGGTTAGGGTTAGGGTTAGGGTTAGGGTACTGCTTATGGTACGGGTTCAGTTACGGATTCGAGTACGGCGTAGGGTATGGGCTAGGTTTAGGCTTAGGGTTAGTTTTTGGGTTAGGGCTCGGTTTAGGGTACGGGTTAGAATTAGGGTACGTTTTATTGTTATAGTAGGGTTTAGGGTTAGGGTATGCATTAGGGTTAGGGTATTTATTAAAGCTGTCCCACTTAGCAATTAAAGGAATACTATTTGAGGTCCAGCCATGGAGAAGAGTTTAGACACTTGGATAAGATAAGGAACTCACCCATCCTAAAGAAATCACATTAGGATTCTCTTTTTAACCTGTTCCTTAAAGCACTAGTGCATAGGAAATCTATTGGAGGCAGAAGCAGTCAAGGGTAGCTTAGGGTTAGGGTTAGGGTACTGCTTAGGATATGGCATAGGGTACGGGTACGGGTTAGGTTTAGGGTTTGTTTAAGGGTTAGGGCTCGGTTTAGGGCACGGGTTAGGATTAGGGTACGTGTTAGGGATAGGGTAGGGGTTAGGGTTCGGGTAGGCGTTAGGGTTAGGGTATTTATTAAACCTATCCCACTCTGTAGATACCACTTAGCACGTAAAGGAATATTCTTTGAGGTCCAGGCATGGAGAAGAGTTTAGACACTAGGATAAGATAAGGAACACACCCATTATAAAGAAATCACATTAGGATTCTCTTTTTAACCTGTTCCTTAAAACACTAGTGCTTAGGAAACCTATTGGAGGCAGAAGCAGTCAAGGGTAGCTTAGGGTTAGGGTTAGGGTTAGGGTATGGCTTAGGGTAAGGGTTCTGGTACAGGTTCGGGCACGGCATAGGGTATGGGTTAGAGTTAGGGTTAGGGTTAGTTGTAGTGTTACGGCTCGGTTTATGGTATGGGTTAGGATTAGGGTACGTGTCAGGGTTAGGGTAGGTCTTAGGGTTAGGGTAAGCATAAGGTTAGGGTATTTATTAAACCTATCCCACTGTCTAGATACCATAAATCAGGTAAAGGAATATTATTTTGGGTCCAGCCATAGAGAAGAGTTTAGACAGTAGGATAAGATAAGGAACACACCCATGGTAAAGAAATCACTTTAGGATTCTCTTTTTAAGCTGCTCCTTAAAACACTAGTGCTTAGGAAATCTATTGGAGGCAGAAGCTGTCAAGCGTAGGTTAGGGTTAGTGTTACGGTTAGGGTACGGATTAGGGTACGGGTTCTGATACGGGTTCGGGTACGGCGTACGGTATGGGTTAGGGTTGGGGTTAGGCTTAGTTTTAGGGTTGGGGCTCGGTTTAGGGTTCGGATTAGGATTAGGGTACGTGTTACGGTTAAGGTAGGGGTTTGGGTTAGGGTACGCCGTAGGCTTAGGGTATTTATTAAACCTATCGCACTCTCTAGATACCACTAAGCATGTAAAGGAATATTATTTGGGGTCCAGGCATGGAGAAGAGTTTAGACACTAGGATAAGATAAGGACCACACTCATTATAAAGAATTCACATTAGGATTCTCTTTTTAAGTCGTTCCGTAAAACACTAGTGCTTAGGAAATCTATTGGAGGAAGAAGCAGTCAAGGGTAGCTTAGGGTTAGGTTTAGGGTTAATGTTAGGGTACTGCTTATGGTATGGGTTCGGATACGATGTAGGGTATGTGTTAGGGTTAGTGTTAGGGTTAGTTTTAGGCTTAGGGCTCGGTTTAGGGTATGGGTTAGGATTAGTGTACGTGTTAGTGTTAGTGTAGGGGTTTGGGTTAGGGTAGGCGTTAGGGTTAGGATATTTATTAAACCTATCCAACTCTCTAGATACCACTTAGCACGTAAAGGAATATTATTTGGGGTCCAGCCATGGAGAAGAGTTTAGACAGTAGGAGAAGATAAGGAACACACCCATTAAAAAGAAATCACATTAGGATTCTCTTTTTAACCTGTTCCTTAAAACACTAGTGCTTAGGACATCAATTGGAGGCAGAAGCAGTCAACGGTAGCTTAGGGTTAGGCTTAGGGTTAGGGTTAGCGTTAGGGTTAGGGTTACGGTTAGGGTTAGGTTTAGGGTAAGAGTACGGCTTAGGGTACGGCTTCGGGTATGACATAGTGTATAGGTTAGTTTTAGAGTTAGGGTTAGTTTTAGGGTTAGTGTTAGGGCTCGGTTTAGGGTACGGGGTAGGATAAGGGTACGGGTTAGTGTTAAGGTAGGGGTTTGGGTTAGGGTACGCGTTAAGGTTAGGGTATTTATTAAAGCTATCCCACTCTCTAGGTACCACTTAGCACGTAAAGCATTATTATTTGGGGTCCAGCCATGGAGAAGAGTTTAGACACTGGGATAAGATAAGGAACACACCCATTATAAAGAAATCACATTAGGATTCTCTTTTTAAACTGTTCCTTAAAACACTAGTGCTTAGGAAATGTATTGGAGGCAGAAGCTGTCAAAGGTAGCTTAGGGTTAGGGTTAGGGTTAGGGTACGGCTTAGGGTACGGGTTCGGGTCAGGGTTCATACACGGCGTAGGGTATGGTTTAGGGTTAGGGTTAGGGTTAGTTTTAGGGTTAGGGCTTGGTTAGGGTTAGGGTTAGGCTTAGGGTTAAGTTAAGGTTACGGATAAGGGTACGGGTTTGGGTATGGCATAGTGCATGGGCTAGGGTTAGGGTTAGGGTTAGGGGTAGGGTACGGCTTAGGATACAGCATAGGGTACGGGGTAGGGTTAGGGTTAGGGTTAGTTTACGGGTTATGGCTCGGTATAGGGCACGGTTTAGGATTAGGGTACGTGTTAGGGTTAGGGTAGGGGTTAGGGTTCGGGTACGCGTTAGGGTTAGGTTATTTATTAAACCTATTCCACTCTCTAGATACCATTTAGCACGTAAAGAATATTATTTGGGGTCCAGCCATGGAGAAGGTTTTAGACACTAGGATAAGATAAGGAACACACCCATTATAAAGAAATCACATTAGGATTCTCTTCTTAACCTGTTCCTTAAAACACTAGTGCTTACGAAATCTATTGGAGGCAGAAGCAGTCAAGGGTAGCTTAGGGTTAGGGTTAGGGTTAAGGTTAGGGTACGGCTTAGGGTACGGGTTCGGGTACGGGTTCGGATACGGCGTACGGTATGGGTTAGAGTTAAGGTTAGGGTTAGTTTTAGGGTTAGGGATCGGTTTAGGGTACGGGTTAGGATTAGGGTACGTGATAGGGTTAGGGTAGGGGTTAGGGTTAGGTTACGCGTTAGGGTTAGGGTATTTATTAAACCTATCCCACTCTCTAGATCCCACTTAGCACTTAAAGGAATATTATTTTGGGTCCAGCCATGGAAAAATGTTTAGACACTAGGATAAGATATGGAACACACCCATTATGAAGAAATCACATTAGGATTGTCTTTTTAAGCTGTACCGTAAAACACTAATGCTTAGGAAATCCATTGGAGGCAGAAGCAGTCAGGGGTAATTTAGGGTTAGGGTTAGGGTTAGGGTACTGCTTATGGTTCGGGTTCGGTTACGGGTTCGGGTACGGCGTAGAGTATGGGCTAGGGTTAGGCTTAGGGTTAGTTTTACGGTTAGGGCTCGGTTTAGGGTACGGGTTAGGAATAGGGTACGTGTTAGGGTTAGGGTACGGGTTAGGGTTAAGGTATGCGTTAGGGTCAGGGTATTTATTAAACCTATTCCACTCTCTAGATACCACTTAGCACGTAAAGGAATATTAATTTGGGTCCAGCCATGGAGAAGAGTATAGACACTAGGATAAGTTAAGGAACACACCCATTATAAAGAAGTCACATTAGGATTCTCTTTTTAACCTGTTCCTTAAAACACTAGTGCTTAGGAAACCTATTGGAGGCAGAAGCAGTCAAGGGTAGCTTAGGGTTAGGGTTAGGGTTAGGGTATGGCTTAGGGTAAGGGTTCTTGTACAGGTTCGGGCACGGCATAGGGTATGGGTTAGAGTTAGGGTTAGGGTTAGTTGTAGTGTTACGGCTCGGTTTATGGTATGGGTTAGGATTAGGGTACGTGTCAGGGTTAGGGTAGGTGTTAGGGTTAGGGTAAGCATAAGGTTAGGGTATTTATTAAACCTATCCCACTGTCTAGATACCATAAATCAGGTAAAGGAATATTATTTTGGGTCCAGCCATAGAGAAGAGTTTAGACAGTAGGATAAGATAAGGAACACACCCATGGTAAAGAAATCACTTTAGGATTCTCTTTTTAAGCTGCTCCTGAAAACACTAGTGCTTAGGAAATCTATTGGAGGCAGAAGCTGTCATGCGTAGGTTAGGGTTAGTGTTACGGTTAGGGTACGGATTAGGGTACGGGTTCTGATACGGGTTCGGGTACGGCGTACGGTATGGGTTAGGGTTAGGGTTAGGCTTAGTTTTAGGGTTGGGGCTCGGTTTAGGGTTCGGATTAGGATTAGGGTACGTGTTACGGTTAAGGTAGGGGTTTGGGTTAGGGTACGCCGTAGGCTTAGGGTATTTATTAAACCTATCGCACCCTCTAGATACCACTAAGCATGTAAAGGAATATTATTTGGGGTCCAGGCATGGAGAAGAGTTTAGACACTAGGATAAGATAAGGAACACACTCATTATAAAGAATTCACATTAGGATTCTCTTTTTAAGCCGTTCCGTAAAACACTAGTGCTTAGGAAATCTATTGGAGGAAGAAGCAGTCAAGGGTAGCTTAGGGTTAGCTTTAGGGTTAATGTTAGGGTACTGCTTATGGTATGGGTTCGGATACGATGTAGGGTATGTGTTAGGGTTAGTGTTAGGGTTAGTTTTAGGCTTAGGGCTCGGTTTAGGGTATGGGTTAGCATTAGTGTACGTGTTAGTGTTAGTGTAGGGGTTTGGGTTAGGGTAGGCGTTAGGGTTAGGATATTTATTAAACCTATCCAACTCTCTAGATACCACTTAGCACGTAAAGGAATATTATTTGGGGTCCAGCCATGGAGAAGAGTTTAGACAGTAGGAGAAGATAAGGAACACACCCATTAAAAAGAAATCACATTAGGATTCTCTTTTTAACCTGTTCCTTAAAACACTAGTGCTTAGGACATCGATTGGAGGCAGAAGCAGTCAACGGTAGCTTAGGGTTAGGGTTAGGGTTAGGGTTAGCGTTAGGGTTAGGGTTACGGTTAGGGTTAGGTTTAGGGTAAGAGTACGGCTTAGGGTACGGCTTCGGGTATGACATAGTGTATAGGTTAGTTTTAGAGTTAGGGTTAGTTTTAGGGTTAGTGTTAGGGCTCGGTTTAGGGTACGGGGTAGGATAAGGGTACGGGTTAGTGTTAAGGTAGGGGTTTGGGTTAGGGTGCGCGTTAAGGTTAGGGTATTTATTAAAGCTATCCCACTCTCTAGGTACCACTTAGCACGTAAAGCATTATTATTTGGGGTCCAGCCATGGAGAAGAGTTTAGACACTAGGATAAGATAAGGAACACACCCATTATAAAGAAATCACATTAGGATTCTCTTTTTAACCTGTTCCTTAAAACACTAGTGCTTAGGAAATCTATTGGAGGCAGAAGCAGTCAAGAGTAGCTTAGGGTTAGGGCTAGGGTTAGGGTTACGGTACGGCTTAGGGTACTGGTTCGGGTACGGTTTCGAGTACGGCGTAGGGTATGGGTTAAGTTTAGGGTTAGGTTTAGTTTTAGGGTTAGGGCTCCTGTTTTGGGTACGGGTTAGTTTTAGGGTACTTGTTACGGTTAGGGTAGGTGTTAGGGTTAGGGCACGAGTTAGGGTTATGGTGTTTTTTAAACCTATCCCACTCTCTAGGTATCACTTAGCACGTAAAGGAATATTATTTAGGGTCCAGCCATGGAGAAGAGTTTAGACACTAGGATAAGATAAGTAACACACCCATTATAAAGAAATCACATTAGGATTCTCTTTTTAAGCTGTACCGTAAAACACTAGTGCTTAGGAGATCTATAGGAGGCAGAAGCAGTCAAGGTTAGCTTAGTGTTAGGGTTAGGGTTAGGGTTAGAGTTACGTTTAGGGTACGGCTTAGGGTACGGGTTCGGGTACGGTTTCGGGTACGGCGTAGGGTATGGGTTAGTTTTATGGTTAGGGTTAGTATTAGGGTTAGGTGTTGGTGTAGGGTACGGGTTAGGATTAGCGTACGTGTTAGGGTTAGGGTATGCGTTAGGGTTAGGGTATTTATTAAACCTATCCCAGTCTCTAGATACCACTGAGCAGGTAAAGGAATATTATTTTGGGTCCAACCATGGAAAAGAGTTTAGACACTAGGATAAGATAAGGAACACACCCATTATAAAGAAATCACATTAGGATTCTCTTTTTAAGCTGTTCCTTAAAACACTAGTGCTTAGGAAATCCACTGGAGGCAGAAGCAGTCAAGGGTAGCTTAGGGTTAGGGTTAGGGTTAGGGTTAAGGTACTGCTTATGGTACGGGTTCGGTTACGGATTTGGGTACGGCGTAGGGTATGGGCTAGGTTTAGGCTTAGGGTTAGTTTTAGGGTTAGGGCTCGGTTTAGGGTACGGGTTAGAAGTAGGGTACGTTTTAGTGTTATAGTAGGGTTTAGGGTTAGGGTATGCGTTAGGGTTAGGTATTTATTAAAGCTGTCCCACTTAGCAATTAAAGGAATATTATTTGAGGTCCAGCCATGGAGAAGAGTTTAGACACTGGGATAAGATAAGGAACACACCCATTATAAAGAAATCACATTAGGATTCTCTTTTTAACCTGTTCCTTAAAACACTAGTGCTTAGGAAATGTATTGGAGGCAAAAGCAGTCAACGGTAGCTTAGGGTTAGGGTGAGGGTTAGGGTTAGGGTACTGCTTATGGTACGGGTTCGGTTACGGATTCGGGTACAGCGTAGGGTATGGGCTAGGTTTAGGCTTAGGGTTAGTTTTAGGATTAGGGCTCGGTTTAGGGTACTGGTTAGAATTAGGGTACGTTTTAGTGTTATAGTAGGGTTTAGGGTTAGGGTATGCGTTACGGTTAGGGTATTTATTAAAGCTGTCCCACTTAGCAATTAAAGGAATCTTATTTGAGGTGCAGCCATGGAGAAGAGTTTAGACACTGGGATAAGATAAGGAACACACCCATTATAAAGAAATCACATTAGGATTCTCTTTTTAAACTGTTCCTTAAAACACTAGTGCTTAGGAAATGTATTGGAGGCAGAAGCTGTCAAAGGTAGCTTAGGGTTAGGGTTAGGGTTAGGGTACGGCTTAGGGTACGGGTTCGGGTAAGGGTTCATACACGGCGTAGGGTATGGTTTAGGGTTAGGGTTAGGGTTAGTTTTAGGGTTAGGGCTGGGTTAGGGTTAGGGTTAAGTTAAGGTTACGGATAAGGGTACGGGTTTGGGTATGGCATAGTGTATGTGCTAGGGTTAGGGTTAGGGTTAGGGGTAGGGTACGGCTTAGGATACAGCATAGGGTACGGGGTAGGGTTAGTTTACGGGTTATGGCTTGGTTTAGGGCACGGTTTAGGATTAGGGTACGTGTTAGGGTTAGGGTAGGGGTTAGGGTTCGGGTACGCGTTAGGGTTAGGTTATTTATTAAACCTATTCCACTCTCTAGATACCATTTAGCACGTAAAGAATATTATTTGGGGTCCTGCCATGGAGAAGATTTTAGACACTAGGATAAGATAAGGAACACACCCATTATAAAGAAATCACATTAGGATTCTCTTCTTAACCTGTTCCTTAAAACACTAGTGCTTACGAAATCTATTGGAGGCAGAAGCAGTCAAGGGTAGCTTAGGGTTAGGGTTAGGGTTAAGGTTAGCGTACGGCTTAGGGTACGGGTTCGGGTACGGGTTCGGGTACGGCGTACGGTATGGGTTAGAGTTAAGGTTAGGGTTAGTTTTAGGGTTAGGGATCGGTTTAGGGTACGGGTTAGGATTAGGGTACGTGATAGGGTTAGGGTAGGGGTTAGGGTTAGGTTACGCGTTAGGGTTAGGGTATTTATTAAACCTATCCCACTCTCTAGATACCACTTAGCACTTAAAGGAATATTATTTGGGGTCCAGCCATGGAAAAATGTTTAGACACTAGGATAAGATATGGAACACACCCATTATGAAGAAATCACATTAGGATTGTCTTTTTAAGCTGTACCGTAAAACACTAATGCTTAGGAAATCCATTGGAGGCAGAAGCAGTAAAGGGTAGTTTAGGGTTAGGGTTAGGGTTAGGGTACTGCTTATGGTTCGGGTTCGGTTACGGGTTCGGGTACGGCATAGGGTATGGGCTAGGGTTAGGCTTAGGGTTAGTTTTATGGTTAGGGCTCGGTTTAGGGTACGGGTTAGGAATAGGGTACGTGTTAGGGTTAGGGTATGGGTTAGGGTTAAGGTATGCGTTAGGGTCAGGGTATTTATTAAACCTATTCCACTCTCTAGATACCACTTAGCACGTAAAGGAATATTAATTTGGGTCCAGCCATGGAGAAGAGTTTAGACACTAGGATAAGATAAGGAACACACCCATTATAAAGAAGTCACATTAGGATTCTCTTTTTAACCTGTTCCTTAAAACAATAGTGCTTAGGACATCGATTGGAGGCAGAAGCAGTCAACGGTAGCTTAGGGTTAGGGTTAGCGTTAGGGTTAGGGTTAGGGTTAGGTTTAGGTTTAGGGTAAGAGTACGGCTTAGGGTACGGCTTCGGGTATGACATAGTGTATAGGTTAGTTTTAGGTTTAGGGTTAGTTTTAGGGTTAGTGTTAGGGCTCGGTTTAGGGTACGGGGTAGGATAAGGGTACGGGTTACGATTAAGGTAGGGGTTTGGGTTAGGGTACGCGTTAAGGTTAGGGTATTTATTAAAGCTATCCCACTCTCTAGGTACCACTTAGCACGTAAAGCATTATTATTTGGGGTCCAGCCATGGAGAAGAGTTTAGACACTAGGATAAGATAAGGAACACACCCATTATAAAGAAATCACATTAGGATTCTCTTTTTAACCTGTTCCTTAAAACACCAGTGCTTAGGAAATCTATTGGAGGCAGAAGCAGTCAAGAGTAGCTTAGGGTTAGGGTTAGGGTTAGGGTTAAGGTACGGCTTAGGGTACTGGTTCGGGTACGGTTTCGAGTACGGCGTAGGGTATGGGTTAAGTTTAGGGTTAGGTTTAGTTTTAGGGTTAGGGCTCCTGTTTTGGGTACGGGTTAGTTTTAGGGTACTTGTTACGGTTAGGGTAGGTGTTAGGTTTAGGGTACGAGTTAGGGTTAGGGTGTTTTTTAAACCTATCCCACTCTCTAGGTATCACCTAGCACGTAAAGGAATATTATTTAGGGTCCAGCCATGGAGAAGAGTTTAGACACTAAGATAAGATAAGGAACACACCCATTATAAAGAAATCACATTAGGATTCTCTTTTTAACCTGTTCCTAAAAACACTATTGCTTAGGAGATCTATAGGAGGCAGAAGCTGTCAAGGTTAGCTTAGTGTTAGGGTTAGGGTTAGGGTTAGAGGTACGGCTTAGGGTACGGGTTCGGGTACGGTTTCGGGTACGGAGTAGGGTATGGGTTAGGTTTAGGGTTAGGGTTAGTATTAGGGTTAGGGGTCGGTGTAAGGTACGGGTTAGGATTAGCGTACGTGTTAGGGTTAGGGTATGCGTTAGGGTTAGGGTATTTATTAAACCTATCCCAGTCTCTAGATACCACTGAGCAGGTAAAGGAATATTATTTTGGGTCCAACCATGGAAAAGAGTTTAGACACTAGGATAAGATAAGGAACACACCCATTATAAAGAAATCACATTAGGATTCTCTTTTTAAACTGTTCCTTAAAACACTATTGCTTAGGAAATCCACTGGAGGCAGAAGCAGTCAAGGGTAGCTTAGGGTTAGGGTTAGGGTTAGGGTTAGGGTACTGCTTATGGTACGGGTTCAGTTACGGATTCGAGTACGGCGTAGGGTATGGGCTAGGTTTAGGCTTAGGGTTAGTTTTTGGGTTAGGGCTCGGTTTAGGGTACGGGTTAGAATTAGGGTACGTTTTATTGTTATAGTAGGGTTTAGGGTTAGGGTATGCATTAGGGTTAGGGTATTTATTAAAGCTGTCCCACTTAGCAATTAAAGGAATACTATTTGAGGTCCAGCCATGGAGAAGAGTTTAGACACTTGGATAAGATAAGGAACTCACCCATCCTAAAGAAATCACATTAGGATTCTCTTTTTAACCTGTTCCTTAAAGCACTAGTGCATAGGAAATCTATTGGAGGCAGAAGCAGTCAAGGGTAGCTTAGGGTTAGGGTTAGGGTACTGCTTAGGATATGGCATAGGGTACGGGTACGGGTTAGGTTTAGGGTTTGTTTAAGGGTTAGGGCTCGGTTTAGGGCACGGGTTAGGATTAGGGTACGTGTTAGGGATAGGGTAGGGGTTAGGGTTCGGGTAGGCGTTAGGGTTAGGGTATTTATTAAACCTATCCCACTCTGTAGATACCACTTAGCACGTAAAGGAATATTCTTTGAGGTCCAGGCATGGAGAAGAGTTTAGACACTAGGATAAGATAAGGAACACACCCATTATAAAGAAATCACATTAGGATTCTCTTTTTAACCTGTTCCTTAAAACACTAGTGCTTAGGAAACCTATTGGAGGCAGAAGCAGTCAAGGGTAGCTTAGGGTTAGGGTTAGGGTTAGGGTATGGCTTAGGGTAAGGGTTCTGGTACAGGTTCGGGCACGGCATAGGGTATGGGTTAGAGTTAGGGTTAGGGTTAGTTGTAGTGTTACGGCTCGGTTTATGGTATGGGTTAGGATTAGGGTACGTGTCAGGGTTAGGGTAGGTCTTAGGGTTAGGGTAAGCATAAGGTTAGGGTATTTATTAAACCTATCCCACTGTCTAGATACCATAAATCAGGTAAAGGAATATTATTTTGGGTCCAGCCATAGAGAAGAGTTTAGACAGTAGGATAAGATAAGGAACACACCCATGGTAAAGAAATCACTTTAGGATTCTCTTTTTAAGCTGCTCCTTAAAACACTAGTGCTTAGGAAATCTATTGGAGGCAGAAGCTGTCAAGCGTAGGTTAGGGTTAGTGTTACGGTTAGGGTACGGATTAGGGTACGGGTTCTGATACGGGTTCGGGTACGGCGTACGGTATGGGTTAGGGTTGGGGTTAGGCTTAGTTTTAGGGTTGGGGCTCGGTTTAGGGTTCGGATTAGGATTAGGGTACGTGTTACGGTTAAGGTAGGGGTTTGGGTTAGGGTACGCCGTAGGCTTAGGGTATTTATTAAACCTATCGCACTCTCTAGATACCACTAAGCATGTAAAGGAATATTATTTGGGGTCCAGGCATGGAGAAGAGTTTAGACACTAGGATAAGATAAGGACCACACTCATTATAAAGAATTCACATTAGGATTCTCTTTTTAAGTCGTTCCGTAAAACACTAGTGCTTAGGAAATCTATTGGAGGAAGAAGCAGTCAAGGGTAGCTTAGGGTTAGGTTTAGGGTTAATGTTAGGGTACTGCTTATGGTATGGGTTCGGATACGATGTAGGGTATGTGTTAGGGTTAGTGTTAGGGTTAGTTTTAGGCTTAGGGCTCGGTTTAGGGTATGGGTTAGGATTAGTGTACGTGTTAGTGTTAGTGTAGGGGTTTGGGTTAGGGTAGGCGTTAGGGTTAGGATATTTATTAAACCTATCCAACTCTCTAGATACCACTTAGCACGTAAAGGAATATTATTTGGGGTCCAGCCATGGAGAAGAGTTTAGACAGTAGGAGAAGATAAGGAACACACCCATTAAAAAGAAATCACATTAGGATTCTCTTTTTAACCTGTTCCTTAAAACACTAGTGCTTAGGACATCAATTGGAGGCAGAAGCAGTCAACGGTAGCTTAGGGTTAGGCTTAGGGTTAGGGTTAGCGTTAGGGTTAGGGTTACGGTTAGGGTTAGGTTTAGGGTAAGAGTACGGCTTAGGGTACGGCTTCGGGTATGACATAGTGTATAGGTTAGTTTTAGAGTTAGGGTTAGTTTTAGGGTTAGTGTTAGGGCTCGGTTTAGGGTACGGGGTAGGATAAGGGTACGGGTTAGTGTTAAGGTAGGGGTTTGGGTTAGGGTACGCGTTAAGGTTAGGGTATTTATTAAAGCTATCCCACTCTCTAGGTACCACTTAACACGTAAACCATTATTATTTGGGGTCCAGCCATGGAGAAGAGTTTAGACACTGGGATAAGATAAGGAACACACCCATTATAAAGAAATCACATTAGGATTCTCTTTTTAAACTGTTCCTTAAAACACTAGTGCTTAGGAAATGTATTGGAGGCAGAAGCTGTCAAAGGTAGCTTAGGGTTAGGGTTAGGGTTAGGGTACGGCTTAGGGTACGGGTTCGGGTCAGGGTTCATACACGGCGTAGGGTATGGTTTAGGGTTAGGGTTAGGGTTAGTTTTAGGGTTAGGGCTTGGTTAGGGTTAGGGTTAGGGTTAGGGTTAAGTTAAGGTTACGGATAAGGGTACGGGTTTGGGTATGGCATAGTGCATGGGCTAGGGTTAGGGTTAGGGTTAGGGGTAGGGTACGGCTTAGGATAGAGCATAGGGTACGGGGTAGGGTTAGGGTTAGGGTTAGTTTACGGGTTATGGCTCGGTTTAGGGCACGGTTTAGGATTAGGGTACGTGTTAGGGTTAGGGTAGGGGTTAGGGTTCGGGTACGCGTTAGGGTTAGGTTATTTATTAAACCTATTCCACTCTCTAGATACCATTTAGCACGTAAAGAATATTATTTGGGGTCCAGCCATGGAGAAGGTTTTAGACACTAGGATAAGATAAGGAACACACCCATTATAAAGAAATCACATTAGGATTCTCTTCTTAACCTGTTCCTTAAAACACTAGTGCTTACGAAATCTATTGGAGGCAGAAGCAGTCAAGGGTAGCTTAGGGTTAGGGTTAGGGTTAAGGTTAGGGTACGGCTTAGGGTACGGGTTCGGGTACGGGTTCGGATACGGCGTACGGTATGGGTTAGAGTTAAGGTTAGGGTTAGTTTTAGGGTTAGGGATCGGTTTAGGGTACGGGTTAGGATTAGGGTACGTGATAGGTTTAGGGTAGGGGTTAGGGTTAGGTTACGCGTTAGGGTTAGGGTATTTATTAAACCTATCCCACTCTCTAGATCCCACTTAGCACTTAAAGGAATATTATTTTGGGTCCAGCCATGGAAAAATGTTTAGACACTAGGATAAGATATGGAACACACCCATTATGAAGAAATCACATTAGGATTGTCTTTTTAAGCTGTACCGTAAAACACTAATGCTTAGGAAATCCATTGGAGGCAGAAGCAGTCAGGGGTAATTTAGGGTTAGGGTTAGGGTTAGGGTACTGCTTATGGTTCGGGTTCGGTTACGGGTTCGGGTACGGCGTAGAGTATGGGCTGGGGTTAGGCTTAGGGTTAGTTTTACGGTTATGGCTCGGTTTAGGGTACGGGTTAGGAATAGGGTACGTGTTAGGGTTAGGGTACGGGTTAGGGTTAAGGTATGCGTTAGGGTCAGGGTATTTATTTAACCTATTCCACTCTCTAGATACCACTTAGCACGTAAAGGAATATTAATTTGGGTCCAGCCATGGAGAAGAGTATAGACACTAGGATAAGTTAAGGAACACACCCATTATAAAGAAGTCACATTAGGATTCTCTTTTTAACCTGTTCCTTAAAACACTAGTGCTTAGGAAACCTATTGGAGGCAGAAGCAGTCAAGGGTAGCTTAGGGTTAGGGTTAGGGTTAGGGTATGGCTTAGGGTAAGGGTTCTTGTACAGGTTCGGGCACGGCATAGGGTATGGGTTAGAGTTAGGGTTAGGGTTAGTTGTAGTGTTACGGCTCGGTTTATGGTATGGGTTAGGATTAGGGTACGTGTCAGGGTTAGGGTAGGTGTTAGGGTTAGGGTAAGCATAAGGTTAGGGTATTTATTAAACCTATCCCACTGTCTAGATACCATAAATCAGGTAAAGGAATATTATTTTGGGTCCAGCCATAGAGAAGAGTTTAGACAGTAGGATAAGATAAGGAACACACCCATGGTAAAGAAATCACTTTAGGATTCTCTTTTTAAGCTGCTCCTGAAAACACTAGTGCTTAGGAAATCTATTGGAGGCAGAAGCTGTCATGCGTAGGTTAGGGTTAGTGTTACGGTTAGGGTACGGATTAAGGTACGGGTTCTGATACGGGTTCGGGTACGGCGTACGGTATGGGTTAGGGTTAGGGTTAGGCTTAGTTTTAGGGTTGGGGCTCGGTTTAGGGTTCGGATTAGGATTAGGGTACATGTTACGGTTAAGGTAGGGGTTTGGGTTAGGGTACGCCGTAGGCTTAGGGTATTTATTAAACCTATCGCACCCTCTAGATACCACTAAGCATGTAAAGGAATATTATTCGGGGTCCAGGCATGGAGAAGAGTTTAGACACTAGGATAAGATAAGGAACACACTCATTATGAAGAATTCACATTAGGATTCTCTTTTTAAGCCGTTCCGTAAAACACTAGTGCTTAGGAAATCTATTGGAGGAAGAAGCAGTCAAGGGTAGCTTAGGGTTAGGTTTAGGGTTAATGTTAGGGTACTGCTTATGGTATGGGTTCGGATACGATGTAGGGTATGTGTTAGGGTTAGTGTTAGGGTTAGTTTTAGGCTTAGGGCTCGGTTTAGGGTATGGGTTAGCATTAGTGTACGTGTTAGTGTTAGTGTAGGGGTTTGGGTTAGGGTAGGCGTTAGGGTTAGGATATTTATTAAACCTATCCAACTCTCTAGATACCACTTAGCACGTAAAGGAATATTATTTGGGGTCCAGCCATGGAGAAGAGTTTAGACAGTAGGAGAAGATAAGGAACACACCCATTAAAAAGAAATCACATTAGGATTCTCTTTTTAACCTGTTCCTTAAAACACTAGTGCTTAGGACATCGATTGGAGGCAGAAGCAGTCAACGGTAGCTTAGGGTTAGGGTTAGGGTTAGGGTTAGCGTTAGGGTTAGGGTTACGGTTAGGGTTAGGTTTAGGGTAAGAGTACGGCTTAGGGTACGGCTTCGGGTATGACATAGTGTATAGGTTAGTTTTAGAGTTAGGGTTAGTTTTAGGGTTAGTGTTAGGGCTCGGTTTAGGGTACGGGGTAGGATAAGGGTACGGGTTAGTGTTAAGGTAGGGGTTTGGGTTAGGGTGCGCGTTAAGGTTAGGGTATTTATTAAAGCTATCCCACTCTCTAGGTACCACTTAGCACGTAAAGCATTATTATTTGGGGTCCAGCCATGGAGAAGAGTTTAGACACTAGGATAAGATAAGGAACACACCCATTATAAAGAAATCACATTAGGATTCTCTTTTTAACCTGTTCCTTAAAACACTAGTGCTTAGGAAATCTATTGGAGGCAGAAGCAGTCAAGAGTAGCTTAGGGTTAGGGCTAGGGTTAGGGTTACGGTACGGCTTAGGGTACTGGTTCGGGTACGGTTTCGAGTACGGCGTAGGGTATGGGTTAAGTTTAGGGTTAGGTTTAGTTTTAGGGTTAGGGCTCCTGTTTTGGGTACGGGTTAGTTTTAGGGTACTTGTTACGGTTAGGGTAGGTGTTAGGGTTAGGGCACGAGTTAGGGTTATGGTGTTTTTTAAACCTATCCCACTCTCTAGGTATCACTTAGCACGTAAAGGAATATTATTTAGGGTCCAGCCATGGAGAAGAGTTTAGACACTAGGATAAGATAAGTAACACACCCATTATAAAGAAATCACATTAGGATTCTCTTTTTAAGCTGTACCGTAAAACACTAGTGCTTAGGAGATCTATAGGAGGCAGAAGCAGTCAAGGTTAGCTTAGTGTTAGGGTTAGGGTTAGGGTTAGAGTTACGTTTAGGGTACGGCTTAGGGTACGGGTTCGGGTACGGTTTCGGGTACGGCATAGGGTATGGGTTAGGTTTAGGGTTAGGGTTAGTATTAGGGTTAGGGGTCGGTGTAGGGTACGGGTTAGGATTAGCGTACGTGTTAGGGTTAGGGTATGCGTTAGGGTTAGGGTATTTATTAAACCTATCCCAGTCTCTAGATACCACTGAGCAGGTAAAGGAATATTATTTTGGGTCCAACCATGGAAAAGAGTTTAGACACTAGGATAAGATAAGGAACACACCCATTATAAAGAAATCACATTAGGATTCTCTTTTTAACCTGTTCCTTAAAACACTAGTGCTTAGGAAATGTATTGGAGGCAAAAGCAGTCAAGGGTAGCTTAGGGTTAGGGTTAGGGTTAGGGTTAGGGTACTGCTTATGGTGCGGTTTCGGTTACGGATTCGGGTACAGCGTAGGGTATGGGCTAGGTTTAGGCTTAGGGTTAGTTTTAGGATTAGGGCTCGGTTTAGGGTACGGGTTAGAATTAGGGTACGTTTTAGTGTTATAGTAGGGTTTAGGGTTAGGGTATGCGTTAGGGTTAGGGTATTTATTAAAGCTGTCCCACTTAGCAATTAAAGGAATCTTATTTGAGGTGCAGCAATGGAGAAGAGTTTAGACACTGGGATAAGATAAGGAACACACTCATTATAAAGAAATCACATTAGGATTCTCTTTTTAAACTGTTCCTTAAAACACTAGTGCTTAGGAAATGTATTGGAGGCAGAAGCTGTCAAGGGTAGCTTAGGGTTAGGGTTAGGGTTAGGGTTCGGCTTAGGGTACGGGTTCGGGTAAGGGTTCATACACGGCGTAGGGTATGGTTTAGGGTTAGGGTTAGGGTTAGTTTTAGGGTTAGGGCTTGGTTAGGGTTAGGGTTAGGGTTAGGGTTAAGTTAAGGTTACGGATAACGGTACGGGTTTGGGTATGGCATAGTGTATGGGCTAGGGTTAGGGTTAGGGTTAGGGGTAGGGTACGGCTTAGGATACAGCATAGGGTACGGGGTAGGGTTAGGGTTAGGGTTAGTTTACGGGTTATGGCTCGGTTTAGGGCACGGTTTAGGATTAGGGTACGTGTTAGGGTTAGGGTAGGGGTTAGGGTTCGGGTACGCGTTAGGGTTAGGTTATTTATTAAACCTATTCCACTCTCTAGATACCATTTAGCACGTAAAGAATATTATTTGGGGTCCAGCCATGGAGAAGGTTTTAGACACTAGGATAAGATAAGGAACACACCCATTATAAAGAAATCACATTAGGATTCTCTTCTTAACCTGTTCCTTAAAACACTAGTGCTTACGAAATCTATTGGAGGCAGAAGCAGTCAAGGGTAGCTTAGGGTTAGGGTTAGGGTTAAGGTTAGGGTACGGCTTAGGGTACGGGTTCGGGTACGGGTTCGGGTACGGCGTACGGTATGGGTTAGAGTTAAGGTTAGGGTTAGTTTTAGGGTTAGGGATCGGTTTAGGGTACGGGTTAGGATTAGGGTACGTGATAGGGTTAGGGTAGGGGTTAGGGTTAGGTTACGCGTTAGGGTTAGGGTATTTATTAAACCTATCCCACTCTCTAGATACCACTTAGCACTTAAAGGAATATTATTTGGGGTCCAGCCATGGAAAAATGTTTAGACACTAGGATTAGATATGGAACACACCCATTATGAAGAAATCACATTAGGATTCTCTTTTTAAGCTGTACCGTAAAACACTAATGCTTAGGAAATCCATTGGAGGCAGAAGCAGTCAAGGGTAGTATAGGTTTAGGGTTAGGGTTAGGGTACTGCTTATGGTTCGGGTTCGGTTACGGGTTCGGGTACAGCGTAGGGTATGGGCTAGGGTTAGGCTTAGGGTTAGTTTTACGGTTAGGGCTCGGTTTAGGGTACGGGTTAGGAGTAGGGTACGTGTTAGGGTTAGGGTACGGGTTAGGGTTAAGGTATGCTTTAGGGTCAGGGTATTTATTAAACGTATTCCACTCTCTAGATACCACTTAGCACGTAAAGGAATATTAATTTGGGTCCAGCCATGGAGAAGAGTTTAGACACTAGGATAAGTTAAGGAACACACCCATTATAAAGAAGTCACATTAGGATTCTCTTTTTAACCTGTTCCTTAAAACACTAGTGCTTAGGAAACCTATTGGAGGCAGAAGCAGTCAAGGATAGCTTAGGGTTAGGGTTAGGGTTAGGGTATGGCTTAGGGTAAGGGTTCTGGTACAGGTTCGGGCACGGCATAGGTTATGGGTTAGAGTTAGGGTTAGGGTTAGTTGTAGTGTTACGGCTCGGTTTATGGTATGGGTTAGGATTAGGGTACGTGTCAGGGTTAGGGTAGGTGTTAGGGTTAGAGTAAGCATAAGGTTAGGGTATTTATTAAACCTATCCCACTGTCTAGATACCATAAATCAGGTAAACGAATATTATTTTGGGTCCAGCCATAGAGAAGAGTTTAGACAGTAGGATAAGATAAGGAACACACCCATGGTAAAGAAATCACTTTAGGATTCTCTTTTTAAGCTGCTCCTGAAAACACTAGTGCTTAGGAAATCTATTGGAGGCAGAAGCTGTCATGCGTAGGTTAGGGTTAGTGTTACGGTTAGGGTACGGATTAGGGTACGGGTTCTGATACGGGTTCGGTTACGGCGTACGGTATGGGTTAGGGTTAGGGTTAGGCTTAGTTTTAGGGTTGGGGCTCCGTTTAGGGTTCGGATTAGGATTAGGGTACGTGTTACGTTTAAGGTAGGGGTTTGGGTTAGGGTACGCCGTAGGCTTAGGGTATTTATTAAACCTATCGCACTCTCTAGATACCACTAAGCATGTAAAGGAATATTATTTGGGGTCCAGGCATGGAGAAGAGTTTAGACACTAGGATAAGATAAGGAACACACTCATTATAAAGAATTCACATTAGGATTCTCTTTTTAAGCCGTTCCGTAAAACACTAGTGCTTAGGAAATCTATTGGAGGAAGAAGCAGTCAAGGGTAGCTTAGGGTTAGGTTTAGGGTTAATGTTAGGGTACTGCTTATGGTATGGGTTCGGATACGATGTAGGGTATGTGTTAGGGTTAGTGTTAGGGTTAGTTTTAGGCTTAGGGCTCGGTTTAGGGTATGGGTTAGGATTAGTGTACATGTTAGTGTTAGAGTAGGGGTTTGGGTTAGGGTAGGCGTTAGGGTTAGGATATTTATTAAACCTATCCAACTCTCTAGATACCACTTAGCACGTAAAGGAATATTATTTGGGGTCCAGCCATGGAGAAGAGTTTAGACAGTAGGAGAAGATAAGGAACACACCCATTAAAAAGAAATCACATTAGGATTCTCTTTTTAACCTGTTCCTTAAAACACTAGTGCTTAGGACATCGATTGGAGGCAGAAGCAGTCAACGGTAGCTTAGGGTTAGGGTTAGGGTTAGGGTTAGCGTTAGGGTTAGGGTTACGGTTAGGGTTAGGTTTAGGGTAAGAGTACGGCTTAGGGTACGGCTTCGTGTATGACATAGTGTATAGGTTAGTTTTAGAGTTAGGGTTAGTTTTAGGGTTAGTGTTAGGGCTCGGTTTAGGGTACGGGGTAGGATAAGGGTACGGGTTAGTGTTAAGGTAGGGGTTTGGGTTAGGGTACGCGTTAAGGTTAGGGTATTTATTAAAGCTATCCCACTCTCTAGGTACCACTTAGCACGTAAAGCATTATTATTTGGGGTCCAGCCATGGAGAAGAGTTTAGACACTAGGATAAGATAAGGAACACACCCATTATAAAGAAATCACATTAGGATTCTCTTTTTAACCTGTTCCTTAAAACACTAGTGCTTAGGAAATCTATTGGAGGCAGAAGCAGTCAAGAGTAGCTTAGGGTTAGGGTTAGGGTTAGGGTTACGGTACGGCTTAGGGTACTGGTTCGGGTACGGTTTCGAGTACGGCGTAGGGTATGGGTTAAGTTTAGGGTTAGGTTTAGTTTTAGGGTTAGGGCTCCTGTTTTGGGTAAGGGTTAGTTTTAGGGTACTTGTTACGGTTAGCGTAGGTGTTAGGGTTAGGGTACGAGTTAGGGTTATGGTGTTTTTTAAACCTATCCCACTCTCTAGGTATGACTTAGCACGTAAAGGAATATTATTTAGGGTCCAGCCATGGAGAAGAGTTTAGACACTAGGATAAGATAAGTAACACACCCATTATAAAGATATCACATTAGGATTCTCTTTTTAAGCTGTACCGTAAAACACTAGTGCTTAGGAGATCTATAGGAGGCAGAAGCAATCAAGGTTAGCTTAGTGTTAGGGTTAGGGTTAGGGTTAGAGTTACGTTTAGGGTACGGCTTAGGGTACGGGTTCGGGTACGGTTTCGGGTACGGCGTAGGGTATGGGTTAGGTTTAGGGTTAGGGTTAGTATTAGGGTTAGGGGTCGGTGTAGGGTACGGGTTAGGATTAGCGTACGTGTTAGGGTTAGGGTATTCGTTAGGGTTAGGGTATTTATTAAACCTATCCCAGTCTCTAGATACCACTGAGCAGGTAAAGGAATATTATTTTGGGTCCAACCATGGAAAAGAGTTTAGACACTAGGATAAGATAAGGAACACACCCATTATAAAGAAATCACATTAGGATTCTCTTTTTAAGCTGTTCCTTAAAACACTAGTGCTTAGGAAATCTACTGGAGGCAGAAGCAGTCAAGGGTAGCTTAGGGTTAGGGTTAGGGTTAGGTTTAGGGTACTGCTTATGGTACGGGATCAGTTACGGATTTGGGTACGGCGTAGGGTATGGGCTAGGTTTAGGCTTAGGTTTAGTTTTAGGGTTATGGCTCGGTTTAGGGTACGGGTTAGAAGTAGGGTACGTTTTAGTGTTATAGTAGGGTTTAGGGTTAGGGTATGCGTTAGGGTTAGGTATTTATTAAAGCTGTCCCACTTAGCAATTAAAGGAACATTATTTGAGGTCCAGCCATGGAGAAGAGTTTAGACACTGGGATAAGATAAGGAACACACCCATTATAAAGTAATCACATTAGGATTCTCTTTTTAACCTGTTCCTTAAAACACTAGTGCTTAGGAAATGTATTGGAGGCAAAAGCACTCAATGGTAGCTTAGGGTTAGGGTTAGGGTTAGGGTTAGGGTTAGGGTACTGCTTATGGTACGGGTTCGGTTACGGATTCGGGTACAGCGTAGGGTATGGGCTAGGTTTAGTCTTAGGATTAGTTTTAGGATTAGGGCTCGGTTTAGGGTACGGGTTAGAATTAGGGTACGTTTTAGTGTTATAGTAGGGTTTAGGGTTAGGGTATTTATTAAAGCTGTCCCACTTAGCAATTAAAGGAATCTTATTTGAGGTGCAGCAATGGAGAAGAGTTTAGACACTGGGATAAGATAAGGAACACACCCATTATAAAGAAATCACATTAGGATTCTCTTTTTAAACTGTTCCTTAAAACACTAGTGCTTAGGAAATGTATTGGAGGCAGAAGCTGTCAAGGGTAGCTTAGGGTTAGGGTTAGGGTTAGGGTACGGCTTAGGGTACGGGTTCGGGTAAGGGTTCATACACGGCGTAGGGTATGGTTTAGGGTTAGGGTTAGGGTTAGTTTTAGGGTTAGGGCTTGGTTAGGGTTAGGGTTAGGGTTAGGGTTAAGTTAAGGTTACGGATAAGGGTACGGGTTTGGGTATGGCATAGTGTATGGGCTAGGGTTAGGGTTAGGGTTAGGGGTAGGGTACGGCTTAGGATACAGCATAGGGTACGGGGTAGGGTTAGGGTTAGGGTTAGTTTACGGGTTATGGCTCGGTTTAGGGCACGGTTTAGGATTAGGTTACGTGTTAGGTTTAGGGTAGGGGTTAGGGTTCAGGTACGCGTTAGGGTTAGGTTATTTATTAAACCTATTCCACTCTCTAGATACCATTTAGCACGTAAAGAATATTATTTGGGGTCCAGCCATGGAGAAGATTTTAGACACTAGGATAAGATAAGGAACACACCCATTATAAAGAAATCACATTAGGATTCTCTTCTTAACCTGTTCCTTAAAACACTAGTGCTTACGAAATCTATTGGAGGCAGAAGCAGTCAAGGGTAGCTTAGGGTTAGGGTTAGGGTTAAGGTTAGGGTACGGCTTAGGGTACGGGTTCGGGTACGGCGTACGGTATGGGTTAGAGTTAAGGTTAGGGTTAGTTTTAGGGTTAGGGATCGGTTTAGGGTACGGGTTAGGATTAGGGTACGTGATAGGGTTAGGGTAGGGGTTAGGGTTAGGTTACGTGTTAGGGTTAGTGTATTTATTAAACCTATCCCACTCTCTAGATACCACTTAGCACTTAAAGGAATATTATTTGGGGTCCAGCCATGGAAAAATGTTTAGACACTAGGATAAGATATGGAACACACCCATTATGAAGAAATCACATTAGGATTGTCTTTATAAGCTGTACCGTAAAACACTAATGCTTAGGAAATCCATTGGAGGCAGAAGCAGTCAAGGGTAGTTTAGGGTTAGGGTTAGGGTTAGGGTACTGCTTATGGTTCGGGTTCAGTTACGGGTTCGGGTACGGCGTAGGGTATGGGCTAGGGTTAGGCTTAGGGTTAGTTTTACGGTTAGGGCTCGGTTTAGGGTACGGGTTAGGAATAGGGTACGTGTTAGGGTTAGGGTACGGGTTAGGGTTAAGGTATGCGTTAGGGTCAGGGTATTTATTAAACCTATTCCACTCTCTAGATACCACTTAGCACGTAAAGGAATATTAATTTGGGTCCAGCCATGGAGAAGAGTTTAGACACTAGGATAAGATAAGGAACACACCCATTATAAAGAAGTCACATTAGGATTCTCTTTTTAACCTGTTCCTTAAAACACTAGTGCTTAGGACATCGATTGGAGGCAGAAGCAGTCAACGGTAGCTTAGGGTTAGGGTTAGGGTTAGGGTTAGCGTTAGGGTTAGGGTTAGGGTTAGGCTTAGGTTTAGGGTAAGAGTACGGCTTAGGGTACGGCTTCGTGTATGACATAGTGTATAGGTTAGTTTTAGGGTTAGGGTTAGTTTTAGGGTTAGTGTTAGGGCTCGGTTTAGGGTACGGGGTAGGATAAGGGTACGGGTTAGGATTAAGGTAGGGGTTTGGGTTAGGGTACGCATTAAAGTTAGGGTATTTATTAAAGCTATCCCACTCTCTAGGTACCACTTAGCACGTAAAGCATTATTATTTGGGGTGCAGCCATGGAGAAGAGTTTAGACACTAGGATAAGATAAGGAACACACCCATTATAAAGAAATCACATTAGGATTCTCTTTTTAACCTGTTCCTTAAAACACTAGTGCTTAGGAAATCTATTGGAGGCAGAAGCAGTCAAGAGTAGCTTAGGGTTAGGGTTAGGGTTAGGGTTACGGTACGGCTTAGGGTACGGGTTCGGGTACGGTTTCGGTTACGGAGTAGGGTATGGGTTAGGTTTAGGGTTAGGGTTAGTATTAGGGTTAGGGGTCGGTGTAAGGTACGGGTTAGGATTAGCGTACGTGTTAGGGTTAGGGTATGCGTTAGGGTTAGGGTATTTATTAAACCTATCCCACTCTCTAGATACCACTGAGCAGGTAAAGGAATATTATTTTGGGTCCAACCATGGAAAAGAGTTTAGACACTAGGATAAGATAAGGAACACACCCATTATAAAGAAATCACATTAGGATTCTCTTTTTAAGCTGTTCCTTAAAACACTAGTGCTTAGGAAATCCACTGGAGGCAGAAGCAGTCAAGGGTAGCTTAGGGTTAGGGTTAGGGTTAGGGTTAGGGTACTGCTATGGTACGGGTTCAGTTACGGATTCGGGTACGGCGTAGGGTATGGGCTAGGTTTAGGCTTAGGGTTAGTTTTAGGGTTAGGGCTCGGTTTAGGGTACGGGTTAGAATTAGGGTACGTTTTAGTGTTATAGTAGGGTTTATTGTTAGGGTATGCGTTAGGGTTAGGTTATTTATTAAAGCTGTCCCACTTAGCAATTAAAGGAATACTATTTGAGGTCCAGCCATGGAGAAGAGTTTAGACACTGGGATAAGATAAGGAACACACCCATTATAAAGAAATCACATTAGGATTCTCTTTTTAACCTGTTCCTTAAAACACTAGTGCTTAGGAAATGTATTGGAGGCAGAAGCTGTCAAGGGTAGCTTAGGGTTAGGGTTAGGGTTAGTGTACGGCTTAGTGTACGGGTTCGGGTAAGGGTTCATACACGGCGTAGGGTATGGTTTAGGGTTAGGGTTAGGGTTAGTTTTAGGGTTAGGGCTTGGGTAGGGTTAGGGTTAGGTTTAGGGTTAGGGTTAAGTTAAGGTAACAGAAGAGGGTACGGGTTTGGGTATGGCATAGTGTATGGGCTAGGGTTAGGGTTAGGGTTAGGGGTAGGGTACGGCTTAGGATACAGCATAGGCTACGGGTTAGGGTTAGGGTTGGGGTTAGTTTAAGGGTTATGGCTCGGTTTAGGGCACGGTTTAGGATTAGGGTACGTGTTAGGGTTAGGGTAGGGGTTAGGGTTCAGGTACGTGTTAGGGTTAGGTTATTTATTAAACCTATTCCACTCTCTAGATACCATTTAGCACGTAAAGAATATTACGTGGGGTCCAGCCATGGAGAAGAGTTTAGACACTAGGATAAGATAAGGAACACACCCATTATAAAGAAATCACATTAGGATTCTCTTCTTAACCTGTTCCTTAAAATACTAGTGCTTAGGAAATCTATTGGAGGCAGAAGCAGTCAAGGGTAGCTTAGGGTTAGGGTTAGGGTTAAGGTTAGGGTACGGCTTAGGGTATGGGTTCGGGTAAGGGTTCATACACGGCGTAGGGTATGGTTTAGGGTTAGGGTTAGGGTTAGTTTTTGGGTTAGGGCTTGGTTAGGGTTAGGGTTAGTGTTAGGGTTAAGTTAAGGTTACGGATAAGGGTACGGGTTTAGGGTTAGGGTTAGGTTTAGGGTTAGGGTTAGGGTTAGGGTTAGGGTTAGGGTTAGTTTTAGGGTTAGGGCTCGGTTTAGGGTTCGGGTTAGGATTAGGGTACGTGATAGGGTTAGGGTAGGGGTTAGGGTTAGGTTACGCGTTAGGGTTAGGGTATTTATTAAACCTATCCCACTCTCTAGATACCACTTAGCACTTAAAGGAATATTATTTGGGGTCCAGCCATGGAAAAGTGTTTAGACACTTTCTAAGATAAGAAAGTGTCTAAGATAAGATATGGAACACACCCATTATGAAGAAATCACATTAGGATTCTCTTTTTATGCTGTACCCTAAAACACTAGTGCTTAGGAAATCCATTGGAGGCAGAAGCAGTCAAGGGTAGCTTAGGGTTAGTGTTAGGGTTAGGGTACTGCTTATGGTACCGGTTCGGTTACGGTTTCGTGTACGGCGTAGGGTATGGGCTAGGGTTAGGCTTAGGGTTAGTTTTAGGGTTAGGGCTCGGTTTAAGGTACGGGTTAGGATTAGGGTACCTGTTAGGGATATGGTAGGGGATAGGGTTAGGATATGCGTTAGGGTTAGGGTATTTATTAAAGCTATCCCACTGTCTAGATACCACTTAGCACGTAAGGGATTATTATTTGGTGTCCAGCCATTGAGAAGAGTTTAGAAACTACGATAAGATAAGGAACACACCCATTATAAAGAAATCACATTAGGATTCTCTTTTTAACCAGTTCCTTGAAACACTAGTGTTTAGGAAATATATTGGAGGCAGAATCAGTCAAGGGTAGGTTAGGGTTAGGATTAGCGTTAGGGCATGGCTTAGGGTACGGGTTCGAGTACGGGTCCGGATACAGCATAGGATGTGGGTTAGGGTTAGGTTTAGGGTTTGTTTTAGGGTTAGGGCTCAGTTTAGGGTATGGGTTAGGATAAGGGTTAGTGTTAGGGTTAGGGTAGCGGTTAGGGTTAGGGTACGCGTTAGGGTTACGGCAATTATTAAACCTATCCCACTCTCTAGATACCACTTAGCAGGTAAAGGAATAATATTTGGGGTCCATCCATGGAGAAGAGTTTAGACACTAGGATAAGATAAGGAACACAACAATTATAAAGAAATCATATTAGGATTCTCTTTTTAACCAATTCCTTAAAACCCTAGTGCTTAGGAAATCTACTGGAGGCAGAAGCAGTCAAGAGTAGCTTAGGGTTAGGGTTAGGGTTACGGTTAGGAGTAGGTTACGACCTAGGGTCCGGCATCGGGTACGGGTTCGGGTACGGAGTAGGGTATGGGTTAGGATTAGAGTTAGGGTCAGTTTTAGGGTTAGTGCTCGGTTTAGGTTATGGGTCAGGATTAAGGTACGTGGTAGGGTTATGGTAGGGGTTAGGGTTAGGGTACGCGTTAGGGTTAGGGTATTTATTAAACCTATCCCACCTAGTAGGTAAAGGAAAATTATCTGGGGTCCGGCCAAGGAGAAGAGTTTAGAAACTAGAATAAGATAAGGAACACACCCATTAGAAAGAAATCACATTAGGATTCTCTTTTTAACCAGTTCCTTAAAACACTAGTGCTTAGATAATCTATTGGAGGCAGAATCAGTCAAGGGTAGGTTAGGGTTAGGATTAGCGTTAGGGCATGGCTTAGGGTACGGGTTCGAGTACGGGTTCGGATACAGCACAGGATGTGGGTTAGGGTTAGGTTTAGGGATTGTTTTAGGGTTAGGGCTCAGTTTAGGGTATGGGTTAGGATTAGGGTACGTGTCAGGTTTAGGGTAGGTGTTAGGGTTAGGGTAAGCATAAGGTTAGGGTATTTATTAAACCTATCCCACTGTCTAGATACCATAAATCAGGTAAAGGAATATTATTTTGGGTCCAGCCATAGAGAAGAGTTTAGACAGTAGGATAAGATAAGGAACACACCCATGGTAAAGAAATCACTTTAGGATTCTCTTTTTAAGCTGCTCCTTAAAACACTAGTGCTTAGGAAATCTATTGGAGGCAGAAGCTGTCAAGCGTAGGTTAGGGTTAGTGTTACGGTTAGGGTACGGATTAGGGTACGGGTTCTGATACGGGTTCGGGTACAGCGTAGGGTATGGGTTAGAGTTAAGGTTAGGGTTAGTTTTAGGGTTAGGGATAGGTTTCGGGTACAGGTTAGGATTAGGGTACGTGATAGGGTTAGGGTAGGGGTTAGGGTTAGGTTACGCGTTAGGGTTAGGGTATTTATTAAACCTATCCCACTCTCTAGATACCACTTAGCACTTAAAGGAATATTAATTTGGGTCCAGCCATGGAGAAGAGTTTAGACACTAGGATAAGATAAGGAACACACCCATTATAAAGAAGTCACATTAGGATTCTCTTTTTAACCTGTTCCTTAAAACACTAGTGCTTAGAACATCGATTGGAGGCAGAAGCAGTCAACGGTAGCTTAGGGTTAGGGTTAGGGTTAGGGTTTGCGTTAGAGTTAGGGTTAGGGTTAGGTTTAGGTTTAGGGTAAGAGTACGGCTTAGGATACGGCTTCGGGTATGACATAGTGTATAGGTTAGTTTTAGGGTTAGGGTTAGTTTTAGGGTTAGTGTTAGGGCTCGGTATAGGGTACGGGGTAGGATAAGGGTACGGGTTAGTGTTAAGGTAGGGGTTTGGGTTAGGGTACGTGTTAAGGTTAGGGTATTTATTAAAGCTATCCCACTCTCTAGGTACCACTTAGCACGTAAAGCATTATTATTTGGGGTCCAGCTATGGAGAAGAGTTTAGACAGTAGGAGAAGATAAGGAACACACCCATTAAAAAGAAATCACATTAGGATTCTCTTTTTAACCTGTTCCTTAAAACACTAGTGCTTAGGAAATCTATTGGAGGCAGAAGCAGTCAAGAGTAGCTTAGGGTTAGGGTTAGGGTTAGGGTTACGGTACGGCTTAGGGTACTGGTTCGGGTACGGTTTCGAGTACGGCGTAGGGTATGGGTTAAGTTTAGGGTTAGGTTTAGTTTTAGGGTTAGGGCTCCTGTTTTGGGTACGGGTTAGTTTTAGGGTACTTGTTACGGTTAGGGTAGGTGTTAGGTTTAGGCTACGAGTTAGGGTTATGGTGTTTTTTAAACCTATCCCACTCTCTAGGTATCACCTAGCACGTAATGGAATATTATTTAGGGTCCAGCCATGGAGAAGAGTTTAGACACTAAGATAAGATAAGGAACACACCCATTATAAAGAAGTCACATTAGGATTCTCTTCTTAACCTGTTCCTAAAAACACTAGTGCTTAGGAGATCTATAGGAGGCAGAAGCTGTCAAGGTTAGCTTAGTGTTAGGGTTAGGGTTAGGGTTAGAGGTACGGCTTAGGGTACGGGTTCGGGTACGGTTTCGGGTACGGCGTAGGGTATGGGTTAGGTTTAGGGTTAGGGTTAGTATTAGGGTTAGGGGTCGGTGTAGGGTACGGGTTAGGATTAGCGTACGTGTTAGGGTTAGGGTATGCGTTAGGGTTAGGGTATTTATTAAACCTATCCCACTCTCTAGATACCACTGAGCAGGTAAAGGAATATTATTTTGGGTCCAACCATGGAAAAGAGTTTAGACACTAGGATAAGGTAAGGAACACACCCATTATAAAGAAATCACATTAGGATTCTCTTTTTAAGCTGTTCCTTAAAGCACTAGTGCTTAGGAAATCCACTGGAGTCAGAAGCAGTCAAGGGTAGCTTAGGGTTAGGGTTAGGGTTAGGGTTAGGGTACTGCTTATGGTACGGTTTCAGTTACAGATTCGGGTACGGCGTAGGGTATGGGCTAGGTTTAGGCTTAGGGTTAGTTTTAGGGTTAGGGCTCGGTTTAGGGTACGGGTTAGAATTAGGGTACGTTTTAGTGTTATAGTAGGTTTTAGGGTTAGGGTATGCCTTAGGGTTAGGGTATTTATTTAAGCTGTCCCACTTAGCAATTAAAGGAATACTATTTGAGGTCCAGCCATGGAGAAGAGTTTAGACACTGGGATAAGATAAGGAACACACCCATTATAAAGGAATCACATTAGGATTCTCTTTTTAACCTGTTCCTTAAAACACTAGTGCTTAGGAAATGTATTGGAGGCAGAAGCTGTCAAGGGTAGCTTAGGGTTAGGGTTAGGGTTAGGGTACGGCTGAGGGTACGGGTTCGGGTAAGGGTTCATACACGGCGTAGGGTATGGTTTAGAGTTAGGGTTAGGGTTAGTTTTAGGGTTAGGGCTTGGTTAGGGTTAGGGTTAGGTTTAGGGTTAGGGTTAAGTTAAGGTTACGGATGAGGGTACGGGTTTGGGTATGGCATAGTGTATGGGCTAGGGTTAGGGTTAGGGTTAGGGGTAGGGTACGGCTTAGGATACAGCATAGGGTACGGGTTAGGGTTAGGGTTAGGGTTAGTTTAAGGGTTATGGCTCGGTTTAGGGCACGGTTTAGGTTTAGGGTACGTGTTAGGGTTAGGGTAGGGGTTAGGGTTCGGGTACGTGTTATGGTTAGGTTATTTATTAAACCTATTCCACTCTCTAGATACCATTTAGCACGTAAAGAATATTATTTGGGGTCCAGCCATGGAGAAGAGTTTAGACACTAGGATAAGATAAGGAACACACCCATTATAAAGAAATCACATTAGGATTCTCTTCTTAACCTGTTCCTTAAAATACTAGTGCTTAGGAAATCTATTGGAGGCAGAAGCAGTCAAGGGTAGCTTAGGGTTAGGGTTAGGGTTAAGGTTAGGGTACGGCTTAGAGTACGGGTTCGGGTCCGGGTTCGGGTACGGCGTAGGGTATGGGCTAGGGTTAGGCTTAGGGTTAGATTTAGGGTTAGGGCTCAGTTTAGGGTACGGGTTAGGATTAGGGTACGTGATAGGGTTAGGGTAGGGGTTAGGGTTAGGTTACGCATTAGGGTTAGGGTATTTATTAAACCTATACTACTCTCTAGATACCACTTAGCACTGAAAGGAATATTATTTGGGGTCCAGCCATGGAAAAATATTTAGACACTAGGATAAGATATGGAACACACCCATTATGAAGAAATCACATTAGGATTGTCTTTTTAAGCTGTACCGTAAAACACTAATGCTTAGGAAATCCATTGGAGGCAGAAGCAGTCAAGGGTAGCTTAGGGTTAGGGTTAGGGTTAGGGTTAGGGTACTGCTTATGGTACGGGTTCGGTTACGGATTCGGGTACGGCGTAGGGTATGGGCTAGGTTTAGGCTTAGGGTTAGTTTTAGGGTTAGGGGTCGGTGTGGGTACGGGTTAGGATTAGCGTACGTGTTAGGGTTAGGGTACGCGTTAGGGTTACGGCAATTATTAAACCTATCCCACTCTCTAGATACCACTTAGCAGGTAAAGGAATATTATTTGGGGTCCATCCATGGAGAAGAGTTTCGACACTAGGATAAGATAAGGAACACAACAATTATAAAGAAATCACATTAGGATTCTCTTTTTAACCAATTCCTTAAAACCCTAGTGCTTAGGAAATCTATTGGAGGTACAAGCAGTCAACAGTAGCTTAGGGTTAGGGTTAGGGTTAAGATTAGGTTTCGACCTAGGGTCCGGCATCGTGTACGGGTTCGGATACGGAGTAGGGTATGGGTTAGGATTAGAGATAGGGTCAGTTTTAGGTTTAGTGCTCGGTTTAGGTTATGGGTTAGGATTAGGGTACGTGGTAGGGTTATGGTAGGGTTTAGGGTTAGGGTACGCGTTAGGGTTAGGGTATTTATTAAACTTATCCCACCTAGCACGTAAAGGAAAATTATTTGGGGTCCAGCCAAGGAGAAAAGTTTAGAAACTAGAATAAGATAAGGAACACACCCATTAGAAAGAAATCACATTAGGATTCTCTCTTTAAGCTGTTCCTTAAAACACTAGTGCTTAGGAAATCCATTGGAGGCAGAAGCAGTCAAGGATAGCTTAGGGTGAGGGTTAGGGTTACGGTACTGCTTATGGTACGGGTTCGGGTACGGCGTAGGGTATGGGCTAGGGTTAGGCTTAGGGTTAGTTTTAGGGTTAGGGCTCGGTTTAGGGTACGGGTTAGGATTAGGGTACGTGTTAGTGTTATGGTAGGTGTTAGGGTATGCGTTATGGTTAGGGTATTTATTAAAGCTATCCCACTTAGCACGTAAAGGAATATTATTTGGGGTCCAGCCATGGAGAAGAGTTTAGACACTAGGATAAGATAAGGAACACACCCATTATAAAGAAATCACATTAGGATTCTCTTTTTAACCTGTTCCTCAAAACACTAGTGCTTAGAAAATCTACTGGATGCAGAATCTGTCAAGGGTAGGTTAGCGTTAGGGTATGGCTTAGGGTACGGGTTCGAGTACGGGTTCGGATACAGCATAGGATGTGGGTTAGGGTTAGGTTTAGGGTTTGTTTTAGGGTTAGGGCTCAGTTTAGGTTATGGGTTAGGATTAGGGTTAGTGTTAGGCTTAGGGTAGTGGTTAGGGTTAGGGTACGCGTTAGGGTTACGGTAATTATTAAACCTATCCCACTCTCTAGATACCACTTAGCACGTAAAGGAATATTATTTGGGGTCCAGCCATGGAGAAGAGTTTAGACACTAGGATAAGATAAGGAACACACCCATCCTAAAGAAATCACATTAGGATTCTCTTTTTAACCTGTTCCTTAAAGCACTAGTGCTTAGGAAATCTATTGGAGGCAATAGCAGTCAAGGGTATCTTAGGGTTAGTGTTAGGGTACAGCTTAGGGCATGGCATAGGGTACGGGTACGGGTTAGGGTTAGGGTTTGTTTAAGGGTTAGGGCTCGGTTTAGGGCACGGGTTAGGATTAGGGTACGTGTTAGGGATAGGGTAGGGGATAGGGTTCGGGTAGGCGTTAGGGTTAGGGTATTTATTAAACCTATCCCACTCTGTAGATACCACTTAGCATGTAAAGGAATATTCTTTGAGGTCCAGCCATGGAGAAGAGTTTAGACACTAGGATAAGATAAGGAACACACCGATTATAAATAAATCACATTAGGATTCTCTTTTTAACCTGTTCCTTAAAACACTAGTGCTTAGGAAACCTATTGGAGGCAGAAGCAGTCAAGGGTAGCTTAGGGTTAGGGTTAGGGTTAGGGTACGTCTTACGGTATGGGTTCGGGTATGGTGTAGGGTAGGGTTAGGGTTAGGTTTAGGGTACGGTTTAGGGTACGGGTTCGGGTACGGTTTCAGATATGGCGTAGGATATGGGTTAGGGTTAGCTTTAGGGTTTTTTTTAGGGTTAGGGCTCAGTTTAGGGTATGGGTTAGGAATAGGGTACGTGTTAGTGTTAGGGTACGGGTTAGGGTTAAGGTATGCATTAGGGTCAGGGTATTTATTTAACCTATTCCACTCTCTAGATACCACTTAGCACGTAAAGGAATATTAATTTGGGTCCAGCCATGGAGAAGAGTTTAGACACTAGGATAAGATAAGGAACACACCCATTATAAAGAAGTCACATTAGGATTCTCTTTTAAACCTGTTCCTTAAAACACTAGTGCTTAGGACATCGATTGGAGGCAGAAGCAGTCAACGGTAGCTTAGGATTAGGGTTAGGGTTAGGGTTAGGTTTAGGGTTAGGGTTAGGGTTAGGGTTAGGTTTAGGGTAAGAGTACGGCTTAGGTTATGGCTTCGGGTATGACATAGTGTATGGGTTAGTTTTAGGGTTAGGGTTAGTTTTAGGGTTACTATTAGGGATCGGTTTAGGGTACGGGGTAGGATAAGGGTACGTGTTAGGGTTAAGTAGGGGTTTGGGTTAGGGTACGCGTTAAGGTTAGGGTATTTATTAAAGCTATCCCACTCTCTAGGTACCACTTAGCACGTAAAGCATTATTATTTGGGGTCCTGCCATGGAGAAGAGTTTAGACACTAGGATAAGATAAGGAACACACCCATTATAAAGAAATCACATTAGGATTCTCTTTTTAACCAGTTCCTTGAAAAACTAGTGTTTAGGACATATATTGGAGGCAGAATCAGTCAAGGGTAGGATAGGGTTAGGATTAACGTTAGGGCATGGCTTAGGGTACGGGTTCGAGTACGGGTTCGGATACAGCATAGGATGTGGGTTAGGGTTAGGTTTAGGGTTTGTTTTAGGGTTAGGGCTCAGTTTAGGGTATGGGTTAGGATAAGGGTTAGTGTTAGGGTTAGGGTAGCGGTTAGGGTTAGTGTACGCGTTAGGGTTACGGCAATTATTAAACCTATCCCACTCTCTAGATACCACTTTGCAGGTAAAGGAATATTATTTAGGGTCCATCCATGGAGAAGAGTTTAGACACTAGGATAAGATAAGGAGCACAACAATTATAAAGAAATCACATTAGGATTCTCTTTTTAAACAATTCCTTAAAACCCTAGTGCTTAGGAAATCTATTGGAGGCAGAAGCAGTCAACAGTAGCTTAGGGTTAGGGTTAGGGTTAGGGTTAGGATTAGGTTACGACCTAGGGTCCGGCATCGGGCACGGGTTCGGGTTCGGAGTAGGGTATGGGTTAGGATTAGAGTTAGGGTCAGTTTTAGGGTTAGTGCTCGGTTTAGGTTATGGGTTAGGATTAGTGTACGTAGTAGGGTTATGGTAGGGGTTAGGGTTAGGGTACGTGTTAGGGTTAGGGTATTTATTAAACCTATCCCACCTAGCAAGTAAAGGAAAATTATTTGGGGTCCAGCCAATTAGAAGAGTTTAGAAACTAGAATAAGATAAGGAACACACCCATTAGAAAGAAATCACATTAGGATTCTCTTTTTAACCAGTTCCTTAAAACACTAGTGCTTAGAAAATCTATTGGAGTCAGAAGTATTCAAGGGTAGCTTAGGGTTAGGGTTAGGGTTAGGGTACTGCTTATGGTACGGGATCGGTTACGGATTCGGGTACGGCGTAGGGTATGGGCTAGGTTTAGGCTTAGGGTTAGTTTTAGGGTTAGGGCTCGGTTTAGGGTACGGGTTAGAAGTAGGGTACGTTTTAGTGTTATAGTAGGGTTTAGGGTTAGGGTATGCGTTAGGGTTAGGGTATTTATTAAAGCTGTCCCACTTAGCAATTAAAGGAATCTTATTTGAGGTCCAGCCATGGAGAAGAGTTTAGACACTGGGATAAGATAAGGAACACACCCATTATAAAGAAATCACATTAGGATTCTCTTTTTAACCTCTTCTTTAAAACACTAGTGCTTAGGAAATGTATTGGAGGCAGAAGCTGTCAAGGGTAGCTTAGGGTTAGGGTTAGGGTTAGGGTACGGCTTAGGGTACGGGTTCGGGTAAGGGTTCATACACGGCGTAGGGTATGGTTTAGGGTTAGGGTTAGGGTTAGTTTTAGGGTTAGGGCTTGGTTAGGGTTAGGGTTATGGTTAGGGTTAAGTTAAGGTTACGGATAAGGGTACGGGTTTGGGTATGGCATAGTGTATGGGCTAGGGTTAGGGTTAGGGTTAGGGGTAGGGTACGGCTTAGGATACAGCATAGGGTAAGGGGTAGGGTTAGGGTTAGGGTTAGTTTACGGGTTATGGCTCGGTTTAGGGCACGGTTTAGGATTAGGGTACGTGTTAGGGTTAGGGTAGGGGATAGGGTTCGGGTACGCGTTAGGGTTAGGTTATTTATTAAACCTATTCCACTCTCTAGATACCATTTAGCACGTAAAGAATATTATTTGGGGTCCAGCCATGGAGAAGATTTTAGACACTAGGATAAGATAAGAACACACCCATTATAAAGAAATCACATTAGGATTCTCTTCTTAACCTGTTCCTTAAAACACTAGTGCTTACGAAATCTATTGGAGGCAGAAGCAGTCAAGGGTAGCTTAGGGTTAGGGTTAGGGTTAAGGTTAGCGTACGGCTTAGGGTACGGTTTCGGGTACGGGTTCGGGTACGGCGTACTGTATGGGTTAGAGTTAAGGTTAGGGTTAGGGATCGGTTTAGGGTACGGGTTAGGATTAGGGTACGTGATAGGGTTAGGGTAGGGGTTAGGGTTAGGTTACGCGTTAGGGTTAGGGTATTTATTAAACCTATCCCACTCTCTAGATACCACTTATCACTTAAAGGAATATTATTTGGGGTCCAGCCATGGAAAAATGTTTAGATAATAGGATAAGATATGGAACACACCCATTATGAAGAAATCACATTAGGATTGTCTTTTTAAGCTGTACCGTAAAACACTAATGCTTAGGAAATCCATTGGAGGCAGAAGCAGTCAAGGGTAGCTTAGGGTTAGGGTTAGGGTTAGGGTACTGCTTATGGTTCGGGTTCGGTTACGGGTTCGGGTACGGCGTAGGGTATGGGCTAGGGTTAGGCTTAGGGTTAGTTTTAGAGTTAGGGCTCGGTTTAGGGTTCGGGTTAGGAATAGGGTACGTGTTAGGGTTAGGGTACGGGTTAGGGTTAAGGTATGCGTTAGGGTCAGGGTATTTATTAAACCTATTCCACTCTCTAGATACCACTTAGCACGTAAAGGAATATTAATTTGGGTCCAGCCATGGAGAAGAGTTTAGACACTAGGATAAGATAAGGAACACACCCATTATAAAGAAGTCACATTAGGATTCTCTTTTTAACCTGTTCCTTAAAACACTAGTGCTTAGGACATCGATTGGAGGCAGAATCAGTCAACGGTAGCTTAGATTTAGGGTTAGGGTTAGGGTTAGCGTTAGTGTTAGGATTAGGGTTAGGTTTAGGTTTAGGGTAAGAGTACGGCTTAGGGTACGGCTTCGGGTATGACATAGTGTATAGGTTAGTTTTAGGATTAGGGTTAGTTTTAGGGCTAGTGTTAGGGCTCGGTTTAGGGTACGGGGTAGGATAAGGGTACGGGTTAGGATTAAGGTAGGGGTTTGGGTTAGGGTACGCGTTAAGGTTAGGGTATTTATTAAAGCTATCCCACTCTCTAGGTACCACTTAGCACGTAAAGCATTATTATTTGGGGTCCAGCCATGGAGAAGAGTTTAGACACTAGGATAAGATAAGGAACACACCCATTATAAAGAAATCACATTAGGATTCTCTTTTTAACCTGTTCCTTAAAACACTAGTGCTTAGGAAATCTATTGGAGGCAGAAGCAGTCAAGAGTAGCTTAGGGTTAGGGTTAGGGTTAGGGTTACGGTAGGCCTTAGGGTACTGGTTCGGGTTCGGTTTCGAGTACGGCGTAGGGTATGGGTTAAGTTTAGGGTTAGGTTTAGTTTTAGGGTTAGGGCTCCTGTTTATGGTACGGGTTAGTTTTAGGGTACTTGTTACGGTTAGGGTAGGTGTTAGGGTTAGGGTACGAGTTAGGGTTAGGGTGTTTTTTAAACCTATCCCACTCTCTAGGTATCACTTAGCACGTAAGGAATATTATTTAGGGTCCAAACATGGAGAAGAGTTTAGACACTAGGATAAGATAAGAAACACACCCATTATAAAGAAATCACATTAGGATTCTCTTTTTAAACTGTACCGTAAAACACTAGTGCTTAGGAGATCTATAGGAGGCAGAAACAGTCAAGGTTAGCTTTGTGTTAGGGTTAGGGTTAGGGTTAGAGTTACGTTTAGGGTACGGCTTAGGGTACGGGTTCGGGTACGGTTTCGGGAACGGCATAGGGTATGGTTTAGGTTTAGGGTTAGGGTTAGTATTAGGGTTAGGGGGTCGGTGTAGGGTACAGGTTAGGATTAGCGTACGTGTTAGGGTTAGGGTATGCGTTAGGGTTAGGGTATTTATTAAACCTATCCCACTCTCTAGATACCACTGAGCATGTAAAGGAATATTATTTTGGGTCCAACCATGCAAAAGAGTTTAGACACTAGGATAAGATAAGGAACACAACCATTATAAAGAAATCACATTAGGATTCACTTTTTAAGCTGTTCCTTAAAACACTAGTGCTTAGGAAATCCACTGGAGGCAGAAGCTGTCAAGGGTAGCTTAGGGTTAGGGTTAGGGTTAGGGTACGGCTTAGGGTACGGGTTCGGGTCAGGGTTCATACACGGCGTAGTGTATGGTTTAGGGTTAGGGTTAGGGTTAGTTTTAGGGTTAGGGCTTGGTTAGGGTTAGGGTTAGGGTTAGGGTTAAGTTAAGGTTACGGATAAGGGTACGGGTTTGGGTATGGCATAGTGTATGGGCTAGGGTTAGGGTTAGGAGTAGGGTACGGCTTAGGATAGCGCATAGGGTACGGGGTAGGGTTAGGGTTAGGGTTAGTTTACGGTCATGGCTCGGTTTAGGGCACGGTTTAGGATTAGGGTACGTGTTAGGGTTAGGGTAGGGGTTAGGGTTAGGGTAAGCGTTAGGGTTACGGTAATTATTAAACCTATCCCACTCTCTAGATACCACTTAGCACGTAAAGGAATATTATTTGGGGTCCAGCCATGGAGAAGAGTTTAGACACTAGGATAATATAAGGAACACACCCATTATAAAGAAATCACATTAGGATTCTCTTTTTAACCTGTTCCTTAAAACACTAGTGCTTAGGAAATCTATTGGAGGCAGAAGCAGTCAAGAGTAGCTTAGGGTTAGGGTTAGGTTTAGGGTTACGGTACGGCTTAGGGTACTGCTTCGGGTACGGTTTCGAGTACGGCGTAGGGTATGGGTTAAGTTTAGGGTTAGGATTAGTTTTAGGGTTAGGGCTCCTGTTTAGGGTACGGGTTAGTTTTAGTGTACTTGTTACGGTTAGGTTAGGTGTTAGGGTTAGGTTACGATTTAGGGTTAGGGTGTTTTTTAAACCTATCCCACTCTCTAGGTATCACTTAGCACGTAAAGGAATATTATTTAGGGTCCAGCCATGGAGAAGAGTTTAGACACTAGGATAAGATAAGGAACACACCCATTATAAAGAAATCACATTAGAATTCTCTTTTTAACCTGTTCCTAAAAACACTAGTGCTTAGGAGATCTATAGGAGGCAGAAGCAGTCAAGGTTAGCTTAGTGTTAGGGTTAGGGTTAGGGTTAGAGTTACGTTTAGGGTACGGCTTAGGGTACGGGTTCGGGTACGGTTTCGGGTACGGGGTAGGGTATGGTTTAGGTTTAGGGTTAGGGTTAGTATTAGGTTTAGGGGTCGGTGTAGGATACGGGTTAGGATTAGCGTACGTGTAAGGGTTAGGGCATGCGTTAGGGTTAGGGTATTTATTAAACCTATCCCAGTCTCTAGATACCACTTAGCACGTAAAGGAATATTATTTGGGGTCCAGCCATGGAGAATAGTTTAGACAGTAGGAGAAGATAAGGAACACACCCATTAAAAAGAAATCACATTAGGATTCTCTTTTTAACCTGTTCCTTAAAACACTAGTGCTTAGGAAATCTATTGGAGGCAGAAGCAGTCAAGTGTAGCTTACGGTTAGGGTTAGGGTTAGGTTACGTCTTACGGTATGGGTTCGGGTATGGTGTAGGTTAGGGTTAGGGTTAGGGTACGGTTTAGGGTATGGGTTCAGATACGGCGTAGGATATGGGTTAGGGTTAGGTTTAGGGTTTTTTTTACGGTTAGGGCTCAGTTTAGGGTACGGGTTAGGAATACGGTACGTGTTAGGGTTAGGGTACGTGTTAGGGTTAAGTTATGCGTTAGGGTCAGATTATTTATTAAACCTATTCCACTCTCTAGATACCACTTAGCACGTAAAGGAATATTAATTTGGGTCCAGCCATGGAGAAGAGTTTAGACACTAGGATAAGAAAAGGAACACACCCATTATAAAGAAGTCACATTAGTATTCTCTTTTTAACCTGTTCCTTAAAACACTAGTGCTTAGGACATCGATTGGAGGCAGAAGCAGTCAACGGTAGCTTAGGGTTAGTGTTAGGGTTAGGGTTAGGTTTAGGGTTAGGTTTAAGTTCAGGTTTAGGGTAAGAGTATGGCTTAGGGTACGGCTTCGGGTATGACATATTGTATGGGTTAGTTTTAGGGTTAGGGTTAGTTTTAGGGTTAGAGTTAGGGCTCGGTTTAGGGTACGGTGTAGGATAAGGGTACGTGTTAGGGTTAAGGTAGGGGTTTGGGGAAGGGTACGCATTAAGGTTAGGGTATTTATTAAAGCTATCCCACTCTCTAGGTACCACTTAGCACGTAAAGAATTATTATTTGGGGTCCAGCCATGGAGAAGAGTTTAGACACTACGATAAGATAAGGAACACACCCACTATAAAGAAATCACATTAGGATTCTCTTTTTAACCTGTTCCTTAAAACACTAGTGCTTAGGAAATCTATTGGAGGCAGAAGCAGTCAAGAGTAGCTTAGGGTTAGGGTTAGGGTTAGGGTTACGTTACGGCTTAGGGTACTGCTTCGGGTACGGTTTCGAGTACGGCGTAGGGTATGGCTTAAGTTTAGGGTTAGGTTTAGTTTTAGGGTTAGGGCTCCAGTTTAGGGTACGGGTTAGTTTTAGGGTACTTGTTACGGTTAGGGTAGGTGTTAGGGTTAGGGTACGAGGTAGGGTTAGGGTGTTTTTTAAACCTATCCCACTCTCTAGGTATCACTTAGCACGTAAAGGAATATTATTTAGGGTTCAGCCATGGAGAAGAGTTTAGACACTAGGATAAGATAAGGAACACACCCATTATAAAGAAATCACATTAGGATTCTCTTTTTAACCTGTTCTTAAAAACACTAGTGCTTAGGAGATCTATAGGAGGCAGAAGCAGTCAAGGTTAGCTTAGTGTTAGGGTTAGGGTTAGGGTAGGAGTTACGTTTAGGGTACGGCTTAGGGTACGGGTTCAGGTACGGTTTCGGGTACGGCGTAGAGTATGGGTTAGGTTTAGGGTTAGGGTTAGTATTAGGTTTAGGGGTTGGTGTAGGGTACGGGTTAGGATTAGCGTACGTGTTAGGTTTAGGGTATGCGTTAGGGTCTGGGTATTTATTAAACCTATCCCACTCTCTAGATACCACTGAGCAGGTAAAGGAGTATTATTTTGGGTCCAACCATGGAAAAGAGTTTAGACACTAGGATAAGATAAGGAACTCACCCATTATAAAGGAATCACATTAGGATTCTCTTTTTAACCTGTTCCTTAAAACACTAGTGCTTAGGAAATGTATTGGAGGCAGAAGCAGTCAAGGGTAGCTTAGGGTTAGGGATAGGGTGAGGGGTAGGGTACGGGTTCGGGTACGGGTTCGTATACGGCGTAGGGTATGGGTTAGGGTTAGGGTTAGGGTTACTTTTAGGGTTAGGGCTCGGTTAGGGTTAGGGTTAGAGTTAGGGATAGGGTAAGTGTACGGCTGAGTGTACGGTTTCGGGTATGGCATAGTGTATGGTCTAGGTTTAGGGTCAGGGTTAGTTTTAGGGTTAGGGCTCGGTTTAGGGTACAGGTTAGGATTAAGGTTAGTGTTAGTGTTATGATAGGGGTTAGGGTTAGGGTACGCGTTAGGGTTACGGTAATTATTAAACCTATCCCACTCTCTAGATACCACTTAGCACGTAAAGGAATATTATTTGGGGTCCAGCCATGGAGAAGAGTTTAGACACTATGATAAGATAAGGAACACACCCATTAGAAAGAAATCACATTAGGATTCTCTTTTTAACCAGTTCCTTGAAACACTAGTGTTTAGGAAATATATTGGAGGCAGAATCAGTCAAGCGTAGGTTAGGGTTAGGATTAGCGTTAGGGCATGGCTTAGGGTACGGGTTCGAGTACGGGTTCGGATACAGCATAGGATGTGGGTTAGGGTTAGGTTTAGGGTTTGTTTTAGGGTTAGGGCTCAGTTTAGGGTATGGGTTAGGATAAGGGTTAGTGTTAGGGTTAGGGTAGCGGTTAGGGTTAGGGTACGTGTTAGGGTTACGGCAATTATTAAACCTATCCCACTCTCTAGATACCACTTAGCAGGTAAAGGAATATTATTTGGGGTCCATCCATGGAGAAGAGTTTAGAAACTAGGATAAGATAAGGAACACAACAATTATAAAGAAATCACATCAGGATTCTCTTTTTAACCAATTCCTTAAAACCCTAGTGCTTCTGAAATCTATTGGAGGCAGAAGCAGTCAACAGTAGCTTAGGGTTAGGTTTAGGGTTAGGGTTAGGATTAGGTTACGACCTAGGGTCCGGCATCGGGTACGGGTTCGGGTACGGAGTAGGGTATGGGTTAGGATTAGAGTTAGGGTCAGTTTTAGGGTTAGTGCTCGGTTTAGGTTATGGGTTAGGATTAGGGTACGTGGTAGGGTTATGGTAAGGGTTAGGTTTAGGGTACGTGTTAGGGTTAGGGTATTTATTAAACCTATCCCACCTAGCACGTAAAGGAAATTTATTTGGGGTCCTGCCAAGGAGAAGAGTTTAGAAACTAGAATAAGATAAGGAACACACCCATTAGAAAGAAATCACATTAGGATTCTCTTTTTAACCAGTTCCTTAAAACACTAGTGCTTAGATAGTCTATTGGAGTCAGAAGCAGTCAAGGGTAGCTTAGGGTTAGGGTTAGGTTTAGGGTACTGCTTATGGTACGGGTTCGGTTATGGGTTCGGGTACGGAGTAGGGTATGGGCTAGGGTTAGGCTTAGGGTTAGTTTTAGGGTTAGGGCTCAGTTTAGGGTACAGGTTAGGATTAGGGTACGTGTTAGGGTAAGGGTAGGGGTTAGGTTTAGGTTACGCATTAGTGTTAGGGTATTTATTAAACCTATCCTACTCTCTAGATACCACTTAGCACGTAAAGGAATATTATTTGGGGTCCAGCCATGGAGAATTGTTTAGACACTAGGATAAGTTATGGAACACACCCATTATAAAGAAATCACATTAGGATTCTCTCTTTAAGCTGTTCCTTAAAACACCAGTGCTTAGGAAATCCATTGGAGGCAGAAGCAGTCAAGGGTAGCTTAGGGTTAGGGTTAGGGTTAGGGTACTGCTTATGGTACGGGTTTGGGTACGGCGTAGGGTATGCGCTAGGGTTAGGCTTAGGGTTAGTTTTAGGGTTAGGGCTCGGTTTAGGGTATGGGTTAGGATTAGGGTACGTGTTAGTGTTATGGTAGGGGTTAGGGTATGCGTTTGGGTTAGGGTATTTATTAATGCTATCCCACTTAGCACTTAAAGGAATACTATTTGGGGTCCAGCCATGGAGAAGAGTTTAGACACTAGGATAAAATAAGGAACTCACCCATTATAAAGAAATCACATTAGGATTCTCTTTTTAACCTGTTCCTTAAAACACAAGTGCTTAGGAAATGTATTGGAGGCAGAAGCAGTCAAGGGTAGCTTAGGGTTAGGGTTAGGGTTAGGGGTAGGGTACGGGTTCGGGTACGGGTTCGGGTACGGGTTCGTATACGGCGTAGGGTATGGGTTAGGGTTAGGGTTAGGGTTACTTTTAGGGTTAGAGCTCGGTTAGGGTTAGGGTTAGGGTTAGGGATAGGGTAAGCGTACGGCTGAGTGTACGGTTTCCGGTATGGCATAGTGTATGGGCTAGGTTTAGGGTCAGGGTTAGTTTTAGGGTTAGGGCTCGATTTAGGGTACGGGTTAGGATTAAGGTTAGTGTTAGGGTTATGATAGGGGTTAGGGTTAGGGTACGCGTTAGGGTTACGGTAATTATTAAACCTATCCCACTCTCTAGATACCACTTAGCACGTAAAAGAATATTATTTGGTGTCCAGCCATGGAGAAGAGTTTAGACACTAGGATAAGATAAGGAACACACCCATTATAAAGAAATCACATTAGGATTCTCTTTTTAACCTGTTCCTCAAAACACTAGTGCTTAGGAAATCTACTGGAGGCAGAATCTGTCAAGGGTAGGTTAGCGTTAGGATTAGCCTTAGGGTATGGCTTAGGGTACGGGTTCGAGTACGGGTTCGGATACAGCATAGGATGTGGGTTAGGGTTAGGTTTAGGGTTTGTTTTAGCGTTAGGGCTCAGTTTAGGGTATGAGTTAGGATTAGGGTTAGTGTTAGGCTTAGGATAGGGGTTAGGGTTAGGGTACACGTTAGGGTTACGGTAATTATTAAACCTATCCCACTCTCTAGATACCACTTAGCACGTAAAGGAATATTATTTGGGGTCCAGCCATGTTGAAGAGTTTAGACACTCGGATAAGATAAGGAACACACCCATCCTAAAAAATCACATTAGGATTCTCTTTTTAACCTGTTCCTTAAAGCACTAGTGCTTAGGAAATCTATTGGAGGCAGAAGCAGTCAAGGGTAGCTTAGGGTTAGGGTTAGGGTACGGCTTAGGGTATGGCATAGGGTACCGGTACGGGTTAGGGTTAGGGTTTGTTTAAGGGTTAGGGCTCGGTTTAGGGCACGGGTTAGGATTAGGGTACGTGTTAGGGATAGGGTAGGGGTTAGGGTTCGGGTAGGCGTTAGGGTTAGGGTATTTATTAAACCTAGCCCACTCTGTAGATACCACTTAGCACGTAAAGGAATATTCTTTGAGGTCCAGCCATGGAGAAGAGTTTAGACACTAGGATACGATAAGGAACGCACCCATTATAAAGAAATCACATTAGGATTATCTTGTTAACCTGTTCCTTAAAACACTAGTGCTTAGGAAACCTATTGGAGGCAGAAGCAGTCAAGGGTAACTTAGGGTTAGGTTTAGGGTTAGGGTTACGGTATGGCTTAGGGTACGGGTTCTGGTACAGGTTCGGGCACGGCATAGGGTATGGGTTAGAGTTACGGTTAGGGTTAGTTTTAGTATTACGGCTCGGTTTATGGTATGGGTTAGGATTAATGTACGTGTCAGGGTTAGGGAAGGTGTTAGGTTAGGGTAAGCATAAGTTTAGGGTATTTATTAAAGCTATCCCACTGTCTAGATACCATAAATCAGGTAAAGGAATATTATTTTGGGTCCAGCCATAGAGAAGAGTTTAGACAGTAGGATAAGATAAGGAACACACCCATGGTAAAGAAATCACTTTAGGATTCTCTTTTTAAGCTGTTCCTTAAAACACTAGTGCTTAGGAAATCTATTGGAGGAAGAAGCAGTCAAAGGTAGCTTAGGGTTAGGGTTAGGGTTAATGTGAGGGTACTGCTTATGGTACGGGTTCGGATACGATGTAGGGTATGTGTTAGGGTTAGTGTTAGGGTTAGTTTTAGGCTTAGGGCTCGGTTTAGGGTATGGGTTAGGATTAGTGTACGTGTTAGTGTTAGTGTAGGGGTTTGGGATAGGGTAGGCGTTAGGGTTAGGATAATTATTAAACCTATCCAACACTCTAGATACCACTTAGCACGTAAAGGAATATTATTTGGGGTCCAGCCATGGAGAAGAGTTTAGACAGTAGGAGAAGATAAGGAACACACCCATTAAAAATAAATCACATTAGGATTCTCTTTTTAACCTGTTCCTTAAAACACTAGTGCTTAGGAAATCTATTGGAGGCAGAAGCAGTCAAGTGTAGCTTAGGGTTAGGGTTAGGGTTAGGGTACGTCTTACGGCATGGGTTCGGCTATGGTGTAGGTTTGGGTTAGGGTTAGGGTTAGGGTACGGTTTAGGGTACGGTTTCGGGTACGGGTTCAGATACGGCGTAGGATATGGGTTAGGGTTAGGTTTAGGGTTTTTTTTAGGGTTAGGGCTCAGTTTAGGGTAAGTGTTAGGGTTAGGGTACGGGTTAGGGTTAAGTTATGCGTTAGGGTCAGGGTATTTATTAAACCTATTCCACTCTCTAGATACCACTTAGCACGTAAAGGAATATTAATTTGGGTCCAGCCATGGAGAAGAGTTTAGACACTAGGATAAGATACGAAACACACCCATTATAAACAAGACACATTAGGATTCTCTTTTTAACCTGTTCTTTAAAACACTAGTGCTTAGGACATCGATTGGAGGCAGAAGCAGTCAACGGTAGCTTAGGGTTAGGGTTAGGGTTAGGGTTAGCGTTAGGGTTAGGGTTAGGGTTAGGTTTAGGTTTAGGGTAAGAGTACGGCTTAGGGTACGGCTTCGGGTATGACATAGTGTATAGGTTAGTTTAGGGTTAGGGTTAGTTTTAGGGTTAGTGTTAGGGCTCGGTTTAGGGTACGGCGTAGGATAAGGGTACGGGTTAGTGTTAAGGTAGGGGTTTGGGTTAGGGTACGCGTTAAGGTTAGGGTATTTATTAAAGCTATCCCACTCTCTAGGTACCGCTTAGCACGTAAAGCATTATTATTTGGGTTCCAGCCATGGAGAAGAGTTTAGACACTAGGATAAGATAAGGAACACACCCATTATAAAGAAATCACATTAGGATTCTCTATTTAACCTGTTCCTTAAAACACTAGTGCTTAGGAAATCTATTGGAGGCAGAAGCAGTCAAGAGTAGCTTAGGGTTAGGGTTAGGGTTAGGGTTACGGTACGGCTTAGGGTACTTGTTCGGGTACGGTTTCGAGTACGGCGTAGGGTATGGGTTAAGTTTAGGGTTAGGTTTAGTTTTAGGGTTAGGGCTCCTGTTTAGGGTACGGGTTAGTTTTAGGGTACTTGTTATGGTTAGGGTAGGTGTTAGGGTTAGGGTACGAGTTAGGGTTAGGGTGTTTTTTAAACCTATCCCACTCTCTAGGTATCAGTTAGCACGTAACGGAATATTATTTAGGGTCCAGCCATGGAGAAGAGTTTAGACACTAGGATAAGATAAGGAACACACCCATTATAAAGAAATCACATTAGGATTCTCTTTTTAAGCTGTATCGTAAAACACTAGTGCTTAGGAGATCTATAGGAGGCAGAAGCAGTCAAGGTTAGCTTAGTGTTAGGGTTAGGGTTAGGGTTAGAGTTACGTTTAGGGTACGGCTTAGGGTACGGGTTCGGGTACGGTTTCGGGTACGGCGTAGGGTATGGGTTAGGTTTAGGGTTAGGGTTAGTATTAGGGTTAGTGGTCTGTGTAGGTTACGGGTTAGGATTAGCGTACGTGTTAGGGTTAGGGTATGCGTTAGGGTTAGGTTATTTATTAAACCTATCCCACTCTCTAGATACCACTGAGCAGGTAAAGGAATATTATTTTGGGTCCAACCATGGAAAAGAGTTTAGACACTAGGATAAGATAAGGAACACACCCATTATAAAGAAATCACATTAGGATTCTCTTTTTAACCTGTTCCTTAAAACACAAGTGCTTAGGAAATGTATTGGAGGCAGAAGCAGTCAAGGGTAGCTTAGGGTTAGGGTTAGGGTTAGGGGTAGGGTACGGGTTCGGGTACGGGTTCGGGTACGGGTTCGTATACGGCGTAGGGTATGGGTTAGGGTTAGGGTTAGGGTTACTTTTAGGGTTAGAGCTCGGTTAGGGTTAGGGTTAGGGTTAGGGATAGGGTAAGCGTACGGCTGAGTGTACGGTTTCCGGTATGGCATAGTGTATGGGCTAGGTTTAGGGTCAGGGTTAGTTTTAGGGTTAGGGCTCGATTTAGGGTACGGGTTAGGATTAAGGTTAGTGTTAGGGTTATGATAGGGGTTAGGGTTAGGGTACGCGTTAGGGTTACGGTAATTATTAAACCTATCCCACTCTCTAGATACCACTTAGCACGTAAAAGAATATTATTTGGTGTCCAGCCATGGAGAAGAGTTTAGACACTAGGATAAGATACGAAACACACCCATTATAAACAAGACACATTAGGATTCTCTTTTTAACCTGTTCTTTAAAACACTAGTGCTTAGGACATCGATTGGAGGCAGAAGCAGTCAACGGTAGCTTAGGGTTAGGGTTAGGGTTAGGGTTAGCGTTAGGGTTAGGGTTAGGGTTAGGTTTAGGTTTAGGGTAAGAGTACGGCTTAGGGTACGGCTTCGGGTATGACATAGTGTATAGGTTAGTTTAGGGTTAGGGTTAGTTTTAGGGTTAGTGTTAGGGCTCGGTTTAGGGTACGGCGTAGGATAAGGGTACGGGTTAGTGTTAAGGTAGGGGTTTGGGTTAGGGTACGCGTTAAGGTTAGGGTATTTATTAAAGCTATCCCTCTCTCTAGGTACCGCTTAGCACGTAAAGCATTATTATTTGGGTTCCAGCCATGGAGAAGAGTTTAGACACTAGGATAAGATAAGGAACACACCCATTATAAAGAAATCACATTAGGATTCTCTATTTAACCTGTTCCTTAAAACACTAGTGCTTAGGAAATCTATTGGAGGCAGAAGCATTCAAGAGTAGCTTAGGGTTAGGGTTAGGGTTAGGGTTACGGTACGGCTTAGGGTACTTGTTCGGGTATGGTTTCGAGTACGGCGTAGGGTATGGGTTAAGTTTAGGGTTAGGTTTAGTTTTAGGGTTAGGGCTCCTGTATAGGGTACGGGTTAGTTTTAGGGTACTTGTTACGGTTAGGGTAGGTGTTAGGGTTAGGGTACGAGTTAGGGTTAGGGTGTTTTTTAAACCTATCCCACTCTCTAGGTATCAGTTAGCACGTAACGGAATATTATTTAGGGTCCAGCCATGGAGAAGAGTTTAGACACTAGGATAAGATAAGGAACACACCCATTATAAAGAAATCACATTAGGATTCTCTTTTTAAGCTGTATCGTAAAACACTAGTGCTTAGGAGATCTATAGGAGGCAGAAGCAGTCAAGGTTAGCTTAGTGTTAGGGTTAGGGTTAGGGTTAGAGTTACGTTTAGGGTACGGCTTAGGGTACGGGTTCGGGTACGGTTTCGGGTACGGCGTAGGGTATGGGTTAGGTTTAGGGTTAGGGTTAGTATTAGGGTTAGTGGTCTGTGTAGGTTACGGGTTAGGATTAGCGTACGTGTTAGGGTTAGGGTATGCGTTAGGGTTAGGTTATTTATTAAACCTATCCCACTCTCTAGATACCACTGAGCAGGTAAAGGAATATTATTTTGGGTCCAACCATGGAAAAGAGTTTAGACACTAGGATAAGATAAGGAACACACCCATTATAAAGAAATCACATTAGGATTCTCTTTTTAAGCTGTTCCTTAAAACACTAGTGCTTAGGAAATCCACTGGAGGCAGAAGCAGTCAAGGGTAGCTTAGGGTTAGGGTTAGGGTACTGCTTATGGTACGGGTTTGGTTACGGATTCGGGTACGGCGTAGGGTATGGGCTAGGTTTAGGCTTAGGGTTAGTTTTAGGTTTAGGGCTCGGTTTAGGGTACGGGTTAGAATTAGGGTACGTTTTAGTGTTATAGTAGGGTTTAGGGTTAGGGTATGCGTTAGGGTTAGGGTATTTATTAAAGCTGTCCCACTTAGCAATTAAAGGAATATTATTTGAGGTCCAGCCATGGAGAAGAGTTTAGACACTGGGATAAGATAAGGAACACACCCATTATAAAGAAATCACATTAGGATTCTCTTTTTAAGCTGTTCCTTAAAACACTAGTGCTTAGTAAATCCACTGGAGGCAGAAGCTGTCAAGGGTAGCTTAGGGTTAGGGTTAGGGTTAGGGTACGGCTTAAGGTACGGGTTCGGTTAAGGCTTCATACACGGCGTAGGGTATGGGCTAGGGTTAGGCTTAGGGTTAGTTTTAGGGTTAGGGCTCGGTTTAGGGTACGGTTTAGGATTAGGGTACGTGTTAGGGATATGGTAGGGGATAGGGTTAGGATATGCGTTAGGGTTAGGGTATTTATTAAAGCTATCCCACTCTCTAGATACCACTTAGCACGTAAAGGATTATTATTTGGTGTCCAGCCATGGAGAAGAGTTTAGAAACTAGGATAAGATAAGGAACACACCCATTATAAAGAAATCACATTAGGATTCTCTTTTTAACCAGTTCCTTGAAACACTAGTGTTTAGGAAATATATTGGAGGCAGAATCAGTCAAGTAGGTTAGGGTTAGGATTAGCGTTAGGGCATGGCTTAGGGTACGGGTTTGAGTACGGCTTCGGATACAGCATAGGATGTGGGTTAGGGTTAGGTTTAGGGTTTGTTTTAGGGTTAGGGCTCAGTTTAGGGTATGTGTTAGGATAAGGGTTAGTGTTAGGGTTAGGGTAGGGGTTAGGGTTAGGTTACGCGTTAGGGTTAGGTTATTTATTAAACCTATCCCACCTAGCACGTAAAGGAAAATTATTTGGGGTCCAGCCAAGGAGAAGAGTTTAGAAACTAGAACAAGATAAGGAACACACCCATTAGAAAGAAATCACATTAGGATTCTCTTTATAACCAGTTCCTTAAAACACTAGTGCTTAGATAATCTATTGGAGTCAGAAGCAGTCAAGGTTAGCTTAGGGTTAGGGTTAGGTTTAGGGTACTGCTTATGGTACGGGTTCGGTTATGGGTTCGGGTACAGAGTAGGGTATGGGCTAGGGTTAGGCTTAGGGTTAGTTTTAGGGTTAGGGCTCAGTTTAGGGTACGGGTTAGGATTAGGGTACGTGTAAGGGTTAGGGTAGGGGTTAGGTTTAGGTTACGCATTAGGGTTAGGGTATTTATTAAACCTATCCCACTCTCTAGATACCACTTAGCACGTAAAGGAATATTATTTGGGGTCCAGCCATGGAGAAGAGTTTAGACAGTAGGAGAACATAAGGAACACACCCATTAAAAAGAAATCACATTAGGATTCTCTTTCTAACCTGTTCCTTAAAACGCTAGTGCTTAGGAAATCTATTGGAGGCAGAAGCAGTCAAGTGTAGCTTAGGGTTAGGGTTAGGGTTAGGGTACGTCTTACGGTATGGGTTCGGGTATGGTGTAGGGTAGGGTTAGGGTTAGGGTACGGTTTAGGGTACGGGTTCGGGTACGGGATCAGATACGGCGTAGGATATGGGTTAGGGTTAAGTTTAGGGTTTTTTTTAGGGTTAGGGCTCAGTTTAGGGTACGGGTTAAGAATAGGGTACGTGTTAGGGTTAGGGCACGGGTTAGGGTTAAGGTATGCGTTAGGGTCAGGTTATTTATTAAACCTATTCCACTCTCTAGATACCACTTAGCACGTAAAAGAATATTAATTTGGGTCCAGCCATGGAGAAGAGTTTAGACACTAGGATAAGATAAGGAACACACCCATTATAAAGAAGTCACATTAGGATTCTATTTTAACCTGTTCCTTAAAACACTAGTGCTTAGGACATCGATTGGAGGCAAAAGCAGTCAACGGTAGCTTAGGGTTAGGGTTAGGTTTAGGTTTAGGGTAAGAGTACGGCTTAGGGTACGGCTTCGGGTATGACATTGTGTATGGGTTAGTTTTAGGGTTAGGGTTAGTGTTAGGGCTCGGTTTAGGGTACGGGGTAGGATAAGGGTACGGGTTAGGATTAAGGTAGGGGTTTGGGTTAGGGTACGCGTTAAGGTTAGGGTATTTATTAAAGCTATCCCACTCTCTAGGTACCACTTAGCACGTAAAGCATTATTATTTGGGGTCCAGCCATGGAGAAGAGTTTAGACACTAGGATAAGATAAGGAACACACCCATTATAAAGAAATCACATTAGGATTCTCTTTTTAACCTGTTCCTTAAAACACTAGTGCTTAGGAAATGTATTGGAGGCAGAAGCAGTCAAGGGTAGCTTAGGGTTAGGATAGGGTGAGGGGTAGGGTACGGGTTTGGGTACGGGTTCGTATACGGCATAGGGTATGGGTTAGGGTTACGGTTAGGGTTACTTTTAGGGTTAGGGCTCGGTTAGGGTTAGGGTTAGAGTTAGGGATAGGGTAAGTGTACGGCTGAGTGTATGGTTTCGGGTATGGCATAGTGTATGGGCTAGGTTTAGGGTCAGGGTTAGTTTTAGGGTTAGGGCTCGGTTTAGGGTACAGGTTAGGATTAAGGTTAGTGTTAGGGTTATGATAGGGGTTAGGGTTAGGATACGCGTTAGGGTTACGGTAATTATTAAACCTATCCCACTCTCTAGATACCACTTAGCACGTAAAGGAATATTATTTGGGGTCCAGCCATGGAGAAGAGTGTAGACACTATGATAAGATAAGGAACACACCCATTATAAAGAAATCACATTAGCATTCTCTTTTTAACCTGTTCCTCAGAACACTAGTGCTTTGGAAATCTACTGGAGGCAGAATCTGTCAAGGGTAGGTTAGAGTTAGGATTAGCGTTAGGGTATGGCTTAGGGTACGGGTTCGAGTACGGGTTCCGATACAGCATAGGATGTGGGTTAGGGTTAGGTTTAGGGTTTGTTTTAGGGTTAGGGCTCAGTTTAGGGTATGGGTTAGGATTAGGATTAGTGTTAGGCTTAGGGTAGGGGTTAGGGTTAGGGTACGCGTTAAGGTTACGGTAATTATTAAACCTATCCCACTCTCTAGATACCACTTAGCACGTAAAGGAATATTATTTGGGGTCCAGCCATGGAGAAGAGTTTAGACACTAGGATAAGATAAGGAACACACCCATCCTAAAGAAATCACATTAGGATTCTCTTTTTAACCTGTTCCTTAAAGCATTAGTGCTTAGGAAATCTATTGGAGGCAGAAGCAGTCAAGGGTAGCTTAGGGTTAGGGTTACGGTACGGCTTAGGGTATGGCATAGGGTACGGGTTCTGGTACAGGTTCGGGCACGACATAGGGTATGGGTTAGAGTTAAGGTTAGGGTTAGTTTTAGTGTTACGGCTCCGTTTATTGTATGGGTTAGGATTAGTGTACTTGCCAGGGTTAGGGTAGATGTTAGGGTTAGGGTAAGCATAAGGTTAGGGTATTTATTAAACCTATCCCACTGTCTAGATACCATAAATCAGGTAAAGGAATATTATTTTGGGTCCAGCCATAGAGAAGTGTTTAGACAGTAGGATAAGATAAGGAACACACCCATTATAAAGAAATCACTTTAGGATTCTCTTCTTAACCTGTTCCTTAAAATACTAGTGCTTAGGAAATCTATTGGAGGCAGAAGCAGTCAAGGGTAGCTTAGGGTTAGGGTTAGGGTTAAGGTTAGGGTACGGCTTAGGGTACGGGTTCGGGTACGGGCTCGGGTATGGCGTAGGGTATAGGCTAGGGTTAGGCTTAGGGTTAGTTTAAGGGGTTAGGGCTCGGTTTAGGGTACGGGTTAGGATTAGGGTACGTGTTAGGGATATGGTAGGGGAAAGGGTTAGGATATGCATTAGGGTTAGGGTATTTATTAAAGCTATCCCACTCTCTAGATACCACTTAGCACATAAAGGATTATTATTTGGTGTCCAGCCATGGAGAAGAGTTTAGAAACTAGGATAAGATAAGGAACACACCCATTATATAGAAATCACATTAGGATTCTCTTTTTAACCAGTTCCTTGAAACACTAGTGTTTAGGAAATATATTGGAGGCAGAATCAGTCAAGCGTAGGTTAGGGTTAGGATTAGCGTTAGGGCATGGCTTAGGGTACGGGTTCGAGTACGGCTTCGGATACAGCATAGGATGTGGGTTAGGGTTAGGTTTAGGGTTTGTTTTAGGGTTAGGGCTCAGTTTAGGGTATGGGTTAGGATAAGGGTTAGTGTTAGGGTTAGGGTAGCGGTTAGGGTTAGGGTACGCGTTAGGGTTACGGCAATTATTAAACCTATCCCACTCTCTAGATACCACTTAGCAGGTAAAGGAATATTATTTGGGGTCCATCCATGGAGAAGAGTTTAGACACTAGGATAAGATAAGGAACACAACAATTATAAAGAAATCACATCAGGATTCTCTTTTTAACCAATTCCTTAAAACCCTAGTGCTTCCGAAATCTATTGGAGGCAGAAGCAGTCAACAGTAGCTTAGGGTTAGGGTTAGGGTTAGGGTTAGGATTAGGTTACGACCTAGGGTCCGGCATCGGGTACGGGTTCGGGTACGGAGTAGGGTATGGGTTAGGATTAGAGTTAGGGTCAGTTTTAGGGTTAGTGCTCGGTTTAGGTTATGGGTTAGGATTAGGGTACGTGGTAGGGTTATGGTAAGGGTTAGGTTTAGGGTACGTGTTAGGGTTAGGGTATTTATTAAACCTATCCCACCTAGCACGTAAAGGAAATTTATTTGGGGTCCTGCCAAGGAGAAGAGTTTAGAAACTAGAATAAGATAAGGAACACACCCATTAGAAAGAAATCACATTAGGATTCTCTTTTTAACCAGTTCCTTAAAACACTAGTGCTTAGATAGTCTATTGGAGTCAGAAGCAGTCAAGGGTAGCTTAGGGTTAGGGTTAGGTTTAGGGTACTGCTTATGGTACGGGTTCAGTTATGGGTTCGGGTACGGAGTAGGGTATGGGCTAGGGTTAGGCTTAGGGTTAGTTTTAGGGTTAGGGCTCAGTTTAGGGTACAGGTTAGGATTAGGGTACGTGTTAGGGTACGGGTAGGGGTTAGGTTTAGGTTACGCATTAGTGTTAGGGTATTTATTAAACCTATCCTACTCTCTAGATACCACTTAGCACGTAAAGGAATATTATTTGGGGTCCAGCCATGGAGAATTGTTTAGACACTAGGATAAGTTATGGAACACACCCATTATAAAGAAATCACATTAGGATTCTCTCTTTAAGCTGTTCCTTAAAACACCAGTGCTTAGGAAATCCATTGGAGGCAGAAGCAGTCAAGGGTAGCTTAGGGTTAGTGTTAGGGTTAGGGTACTGCTTATGGTACGGGTTCGGGTACGGCGTAGGGTATGGGCTAGGGTTAGGCTTAGGGTTAGTTTTAGGGTTAGGGCTCGGTTTAGGGTATGGGTTAGGATTAGGGTACGTGTTAGTGTTATGGTAGGGGTTAGGGTATGCGTTTGGGTTAGGGTATTTATTAATGCTATCCCACTTAGCACTTAAAGGAATACTATTTGGGGTCCAGCCATGGAGAAGAGTTTAGACACTAGGATAAAATAAGGAACTCACCCATTATAAAGAAATCACATTAGGATTCTCTTTTTAACCTGTTCCTTAAAACACTAGTGCTTAGGAAATCTATTGGAGGCAGAAGCAGTCAAGGGTAGCTTAGGGTTAGGGTTAGGGTTAGGGGTAGGGTACGGGTTCGGGTACGGGTTCGGGTACGGGTTCGTATACGGCGTAGGGTTTGGGTTAGGGTTAGGGTTAGGGTTACTTTTAGGGTTAGAGCTCGGTTAGGGTTAGGGTTAGGGTTAGGGATAGGGTAAGCGTACGGCTGAGTGTACGGTTTCCGGTATGGCATAGTGTATGGGCTAGGTTTAGGGTCAGGGTTAGTTTTAGGGTTAGGGCTCGGTTTAGGGTACGGGTTAGGATTAAGGTTAGTGTTAGGGTTATGATAGGGGTTAGGGTTAGGGTACGCGTTAGGGTTACGGTAATTATTAAACCTATCCCACTCTCTAGATACCACTTAGCACGTAAAAGAATATTATTTGGTGTCCAGCCATGGAGAAGAGTTTAGACACTAGGATAAGATAAGGAACACACCCATTATAAAGAAATCACATTAGGATTCTCTTTTTAACCTGTTCCTCAAAACACTAGTGCTTAGGAAATCTACTGGAGGCAGAATCTGTCAAGGGTAGGTTAGCGTTAGGATTAGCCTTAGGGTATGGCTTAGTGTACGGGTTCGAGTACGGGTTCGGATACAGCATAGGATGAGGGTTAGGGTTAGGTTTAGGGTTTGTTTTAGCGTTAGTGCTCAGTTTAGGGTATGAGTTAGGATTAGGGTTAGTGTTAGGCTTAGGGTAGGGGTTAGGGTTAGGGTACACGTTAGGGTTACGGTAATTATAAAACCTATCGCACTCTCTAGATACCACTTAGCACGTAAAGGAATATTATTTGGGGTCCAGCCATGGAGAAGAGTTTAGACACTAGGATAAGATAAGGAACACACCCATCCTAAAGAAATCACATTAGGATTCTCTTTTTAACCTGTTCCTTAAAGCACTAGTGCTTAGGAAATCTATTGGAGGCAGAAGCAGTCAACAGTAGCTTAGGGTTAGGGTTAGGGTACGGCTTAGGGTATGGCATAGGGTACGGGTACGGGTTAGGGTTAGGGTTTGTTTAAGGGTTAGGGCTCGGTTTAGGGCACGGGTTAGGATTAGGGTACGTGTTAGGGATAGGGTAGGGGTTAGGGTTCGGGTAGGCGTTAGGGTTAGGGTATTTATTAAACCTAGCCCACTCTGTAGATACCACTTAGCACGTAAAGGAATATTCTTTGAGGTCCAGCCATGGAGAAGAGTTTAGACACTAGGATACGATAAGGAACGCACCCATTATAAAGAAATCACATTAGGATTATCTTGTTAACCTGTTCCTTAAAACACTAGTGCTTAGGAAACCTATTGGAGGCAGAAGCAGTCAAGGGTAACTTAGGGTTAGGTTTAGGGTTAGGGTTACGGTATGGCTTAGGGTACGGGTTCTGGTACAGGTTCGGGCACGGCATAGGGTATGGGTTAGAGTTACGGTTAGGGTTAGTTTTAGTGTTACGGCTCGGTTTATGGTATGGGTTAGGATTAAGGTACGTGTCAGGGTTAGGGTAGGTGTTAGGGTTAGGGTAAGCATAAGGTTAGGGTATTTATTAAAGCTATCCCACTGTCTAGATACCATAAATCAGGTAAAGGAATATTATTTTGGGTCCAGCCATAGAGAAGAGTTTAGACAGTAGGATAAGATAAGGAACACACCCATGGTAAAGAAATCACTTTAGGATTCTCTTTTTAAGCTGTTCCTTAAAACACTAGTGCTTAGGAAATCTATTGGAGGAAGAAGCAGTCAAAGGTAGCTTAGGGTTAGGGTTAGGGTTAATGTTAGGGTACTGCTTATAGTACGGGTTCGGATACGATGTAGGGTATGTGTTAGGGTTAGTGTTAGGGTTAGTTTTAGGCTTAGGGCTCGGTTTAGGGTATGGGTTAGGATTAGTGTACGTGTTAGTGTTAGTGTAGGGGTTTGGGATAGGGTAGGCGTTAGGGTTAGGATAATTATTAAACCTATCCAACTCTCTAGATACCACTTAGCACGTAAAGGAATATTATTTGGGGTCCAGCCATGGAGAAGAGTTTAGACAGTAGGAGAAGATAAGGAACACACCCATTAAAAATAAATCACATTAGGATTCTCTTTTTAACCTGTTCCTTAAAACACTAGTGCTTAGGAAATCTATTGGAGGCAGAAGCAGTCAAGTGTAGCTTAGGGTTAGGGTTAGGTTAGGGTACGTCTTACGGCATGGGTTCGGCTATGGTGTAGGTTTGGGTTAGGGTTAGGGTTAGGATACGGTTTAGGGTACGGTTTCGGGTACGGGTTCAGATACGGCGTAGGATATGGGTTAGGGTTAGGTTTAGGGTTTTTTTTAGGGTTAGGGCTCAGTTTAGGGTACGGGTTAAGAATAGGGTACGTGTTAGGGTTAGGGTACGGGTTAGGGTTAAGTTATGCGTTAGGGTCAGGGTATTTATTAAACCTATTCCACTCTCTAGATACCACTTAGCACGTAAAGGAATATTAATTTGGGTCCAGCCATGGAGAAGAGTTTAGACACTAGGATAAGATACGAAACACACCCATTATAAACAAGACACATTAGGATTCTCTTTTTAACCTGTTCTTTAAAACACTAGTGCTTAGGACATCGATTGGAGGCAGAAGCAGTCAACGGTAGCTTAGGGTTAGGGTTAGGGTTAGGGTTAGCGTTAGGGTTAGGGTTAGGGTTAGGTTTAGGTTTAGGGTAAGAGTACGGCTTAGGGTACGGCTTCGGGTATGACATAGTGTATAGGTTAGTTTAGGGTTAGGGTTAGTTTTAGGGTTAGTGTTAGGGCTCGGTTTAGGGTACGGCGTAGGATAAGGGTACGGGTTAGTGTTAAGGTAGGGGTTTGGGTTAGGGTACGCGTTAAGGTTAGGGTATTTATTAAAGCTATCCCACTCTCTAGGTACCGCTTAGCACGTAAAGCATTATTATTTGGGTTCCAGCCATGGAGAAGAGTTTAGACACTAGGATAAGATAAGGAACACACCCATTATAAAGAAATCACATTAGGATTCTCTATTTAACCTGTTCCTTAAAACACTAGTGCTTAGGAAATCTATTGGAGGCAGAAGCAGTCAGGAGTAGCTTAGGGTTAGGGTTAGGGTTAGGGTTACGGTACGGCTTAGGGTACTTGTTCGGGTACGGTTTCGAGTACGGCGTAGGGTATGGGTTAAGTTTAGGGTTAGGTTTAGTTTTAGGGTTAGGGCTCCTGTTTAGGGTACGGGTTAGTTTTAGGGTACTTGTTACGGTTAGGGTAGGTGTTAGGGTTAGGGTACGAGTTAGGGTTAGGGTGTTTTTTAAACCTATCCCACTCTCTAGGTATCAGTTAGCACGTAACGGAATATTATTTAGGGTCCAGCCATGGAGAAGAGTTTAGACACTAGGATAAGATAAGGAACACACCCATTATAAAGAAATCACATTAGGATTCTCTTTTTAAGCTGTATCGTAAAACACTAGTGCTTAGGAGATCTATAGGAGGCAGAAGCAGTCAAGGTTAGCTTAGTGTTAGGGTTAGGGTTAGGGTTAGAGTTACGTTTAGGGTACGGCTTAGGGTACGGGTTCGGGTACGGTTTCGGGTACGGCGTAGGGTATGGGTTAGGTTTAGGGTTAGGGTTAGTATTAGGGTTAGTGGTCTGTGTAGGTTACGGGTTAGGATTAGCGTACGTGTTAGGGTTAGGGTATGCGTTAGGGTTAGGTTATTTATTAAACCTATCCCACTCTCTAGATACCACTGAGCAGGTAAAGGAATATTATTTTGGGTCCAACCATGGAAAAGAGTTTAGACACTAGGATAAGATAAGGAACACACCCATTATAAAGAAATCACATTAGGATTCTCTTTTTAAGCTGTTCCTTAAAACACTAGTGCTTAGGAAATCCACTGGAGGCAGAAGCAGTCAAGGGTAGCTTAGGGTTAGGGTTAGGGTACTGCTTATGGTACGGGTTTGGTTACGGATTCGGGTACGGCGTAGGGTATGGGCTAGGTTTAGGCTTAGGGTTAGTTTTAGGGTTAGGGCTCGGTTTAGGGTACGGGTTAGAATTAGGGTACGTTTTAGTGTTATAGTAGGGTTTAGGGTTAGGGTATGCGTTAGGGTTAGGGTATTTATTAAAGCTGTCCCACTTAGCAATTAAAGGAATATTATTTGAGGTCCAGCCATGGAGAAGAGTTTAGACACTGGGATAAGATAAGGAACACACCCATTATAAAGAAATCACATTAGGATTCTCTTTTTAAGCTGTTCCTTAAAACACTAGTGCTTAGGAAATCCACTGGAGGCAGAAGCTGTCAAGGGTAGCTTAGGGTTAGGGTTAGGGTTAGGGTACGGCTTAAGGTACGGGTTCGGTTAAGGCTTCATACACGGCGTAGGGTATGGGCTAGGGTTAGGCTTAGGGTTAGTTTTAGGGTTAGGGCTCGGTTTAGGGTACGGGTTAGGATTAGGGTACGTGTTAGGGATATGGTAGGGGATAGGGTTAGGATATGCGTTAGGGTTAGGGTATTTATTAAAGCTATCCCACTCTCTAGATACCACTTAGCACGTAAAGGATTATTATTTGGTGTCCAGCCATGGAGAAGAGTTTAGAAACTAGGATAAGATAAGGAACACACCCATTATAAAGAAATCACATTAGGATTCTCTTTTTAACCAGTTCCTTGAAACACTAGTGTTTAGGAAATATATTGGAGGCAGAATCAGTCAAGTAGGTTAGGGTTAGGATTAGCGTTAGGGCATGGCTTAGGGTACGGGTTTGAGTACGGCTTCGGATACAGCATAGGATGTGGGTTAGGGTTAGGTTTAGGGTTTGTTTTAGGGTTAGGGCTCAGTTTAGGGTATGTGTTAGGATAAGGGTTAGTGTTAGGGTTAGGGTAGGGGTTAGGGTTAGGTTACGCGTTAGGGTTAGGTTATTTATCAAACCTATCCCACCTAGCACGTAAAGGAAAATTATTTGGGGTCCAGCCAAGGAGAAGAGTTTAGAAACTAGAACAAGATAAGGAACACACCCATTAGAAAGAAATCACATTAGGATTCTCTTTATAACCAGTTCCTTAAAACACTAGTGCTTAGATAATCTATTGGAGTCAGAAGCAGTCAAGGTTAGCTTAGGGTTAGGGTTAGGTTTAGGGTACTGCTTATGGTACGGGTTCGGTTATGGGTTCGGGTACAGAGTAGGGTATGGGCTAGGGTTAGGCTTAGGGTTAGTTTTAGGGTTAGGGCTCAGTTTAGGGTACGGGTTAGGATTAGGGTACGTGTAAGGGTTAGGGTAGGGGTTAGGTTTAGGTTACGCATTAGGGTTAGGGTATTTATTAAACCTATCCCACTCTCTAGATACCACTTAGCACGTAAAGGAATATTATTTGGGGTCCAGCCATGGAGAAGAGTTTAGACAGTAGGAGAACATAAGGAACACACCCATTAAAAAGAAATCACATTAGGATTCTCTTTCTAACCTGTTCCTTAAAACGCTAGTGCTTAGGAAATCTATTGGAGGCAGAAGCAGTCAAGTGTAGCTTAGGGTTAGGGTTAGGGTTAGGGTACGTCTTACGGTATGGGTTCGGGTATGGTGTAGGGTAGGGTTAGGGTTAGGGTACGGTTTAGGGTACGGGTTCGGGTACGGGATCAGATACGGCGTAGGATATGGGTTAGGGTTAAGTTTAGGGTTTTTTTTAGGGTTAGGGCTCAGTTTAGGGTACGGGTTAAGAATAGGGTACGTGTTAGGGTTAGGGCACGGGTTAGGGTTAAGGTATGCGTTAGGGTCAGGTTATTTATTAAACCTATTCCACTCTCTAGATACCACTTAGCACGTAAAAGAATATTAATTTGGGTCCAGCCATGGAGAAGAGTTTAGACACTAGGATAAGATAAGGAACACACCCATTATAAAGAAGTCACATTAGGATTCTATTTTAACCTGTTCCTTAAAACACTAGTGCTTAGGACATCGATTGGAGGCAAAAGCAGTCAACGGTAGCTTAGGGTTAGGGTTAGGTTTAGGTTTAGGGTAAGAGTACGGCTTAGGGTACGGCTTCGGGTATGACATTGTGTATGGGTTAGTTTTAGGGTTAGGGTTAGTGTTAGGGCTCGGTTTAGGGTACGGGGTAGGATAAGGGTACGGGTTAGGATTAAGGTAGGGGTTTGGGTTAGGGTACGCGTTAAGGTTAGGGTATTTATTAAAGCTATCCCACTCTCTAGGTACCACTTAGCACGTAAAGCATTATTATTTGGGGTCCAGCCATGGAGAAGAGTTTAGACACTAGGATAAGATAAGGAACACACCCATTATAAAGAAATCACATTAGGATTCTCTTTTTAACCTGTTCCTTAAAACACTAGTGCTTAGGAAATGTATTGGAGGCAGAAGCAGTCAAGGGTAGCTTAGGGTTAGGGATAGGGTGAGGGGTAGGGTACGGGTTTGGGTACGGGTTCGTATACGGCATAGGGTATGGGTTAGGGTTACGGTTAGGGTTACTTTTAGGGTTAGGGCTCGGTTAGGGTTAGGGTTAGAGTTAGGGATAGGGTAAGTGTACGGCTGAGTGTACGGTTTCGGGTATGGCATAGTGTATGGGCTAGGTTTAGGGTCAGGGTTAGTTTTAGGGTTAGGGCTCGGTTTAGGGTACAGGTTAGGATTAAGGTTAGTGTTAGGGTTATGATAGGGGTTAGGGTTAGGATACGCGTTAGGGTTACGGTAATTATTAAACCTATCCCACTCTCTAGATACCACTTAGCACGTAAAGGAATATTATTTGGGGTCCAGCCATGGAGAAGAGTGTAGACACTATGATAAGATAAGGAACACACCCATTATAAAGAAATCACATTAGCATTCTCTTTTTAACCTGTTCCTCAGAACACTAGTGCTTTGGAAATCTACTGGAGGCAGAATCTGTCAAGGGTAGGTTAGAGTTAGGATTAGCGTTAGGGTATGGCTTAGGGTACGGGTTCGAGTACGGGTTCCGATACAGCATAGGATGTGGGTTAGGGTTAGGTTTAGGGTTTGTTTTAGGGTTAGGGCTCAGTTTAGGGTATGGGTTAGGATTAGGATTAGTGTTAGGCTTAGGGTAGGGGTTAGGGTTAGGGTACGCGTTAAGGTTACGGTAATTATTAAACCTATCCCACTCTCTAGATACCACTTAGCACGTAAAGGAATATTATTTGGGGTCCAGCCATGGAGAAGAGTTTAGACACTAGGATAAGATAAGGAACACACCCATCCTAAAGAAATCACATTAGGATTCTCTTTTTAACCTGTTCCTTAAAGCATTAGTGCTTAGGAAATCTATTGGAGGCAGAAGCAGTCAAGGGTAGCTTAGGGTTAGGGTTACGGTACGGCTTAGGGTATGGCATAGGGTACGGGTTCTGGTACAGGTTCGGGCACGACATAGGGTATGGGTTAGAGTTAAGTTTAGGGTTAGTTTTAGTGTTACGGCTCCGTTTATTGTATGGGTTAGGATTAGTGTACTTGCCAGGGTTAGGGTAGATGTTAGGGTTAGGGTAAGCATAAGGTTAGGGTATTTATTAAACCTATCCCACTGTCTAGATACCATAAATCAGGTAAAGGAATATTATTTTGGGTCCAGCCATAGAGAAGTGTTTAGACAGTAGGATAAGATAAGGAACACACCCATTATAAAGAAATCACTTTAGGATTCTCTTCTTAACCTGTTCCTTAAAATACTAGTGCTTAGGAAATCTATTGGAGGCAGAAGCAGTCAAGGGTAGCTTAGGGTTAGGGTTAGGGTTAAGGTTAGGGTACGGCTTAGGGTACGGGTTCGGGTACGGGCTCGGGTATGGCGTAGGGTATAGGCTAGGGTTAGGCTTAGGGTTAGTTTAAGGGGTTAGGGCTCGGTTTAGGGTACGGGTTAGGATTAGGGTACGTGTTAGGGATATGGTAGGGGAAAGGGTTAGGATATGCATTAGGGTTAGGGTATTTATTAAAGCTATCCCACTCTCTAGATACCACTTAGCACATAAAGGATTATTATTTGGTGTCCAGCCATGGAGAAGAGTTTAGAAACTAGGATAAAATAAGGAACACACCCATTATATAGAAATCACATTAGGATTCTCTTTTTAACCAGTTCCTTGAAACACTAGTGTTTAGGAAATATATTGGAGGCAGAATCAGTCAAGCGTAGGTTAGGGTTAGGATTAGCGTTAGGGCATGGCTTAGGGTACGGGTTCGAGTACGGCTTCGGATACAGCATAGGATGTGGGTTAGGGTTAGGTTTAGGGTTTGTTTTAGGGTTAGGGCTCAGTTTAGGGTATGGGTTAGGATAAGGGTTAGTGTTAGGGTTAGGGTAGCGGTTAGGGTTAGGGTACGCGTTAGGGTTACGGCAATTATTAAACCTATCCCACTCTCTAGATACCACTTAGCAGGTAAAGGAATATTATTTGGGGTCCATCCATGGAGAAGAGTTTAGACACTAGGATAAGATAAGGAACACAACAATTATAAAGAAATCACATCAGGATTCTCTTTTTAACCAATTCCTTAAAACCCTAGTGCTTCCGAAATCTATTGGAGGCAGAAGCAGTCAACAGTAGCTTAGGGTTAGGGTTAGGGTTAGGGTTAGGATTAGGTTACGACCTAGGGTCCGGCATCGGGTACGGGTTCGGGTACGGAGTAGGGTATGGGTTAGGATTAGAGTTAGGGTCAGTTTTAGGGTTAGTGCTCGGTTTAGGTTATGGGTTAGGATTAGGGTACGTGGTAGGGTTATGGTAAGGGTTAGGTTTAGGGTACGTGTTAGGGTTAGGGTATTTATTAAACCTATCCCACCTAGCACGTAAAGGAAATTTATTTGGGGTCCTGCCAAGGAGAAGAGTTTAGAAACTAGAATAAGATAAGGAACACACCCATTAGAAAGAAATCACATTAGGATTCTCTTTTTAACCAGTTCCTTAAAACACTAGTGCTTAGATAGTCTATTGGAGTCAGAAGCAGTCAAGGGTAGCTTAGGGTTAGGGTTAGGTTTAGGGTACTGCTTATGGTACGGGTTCAGTTATGGGTTCGGGTACGGAGTAGGGTATGGGCTAGGGTTAGGCTTAGGGTTAGTTTTAGGGTTAGGGCTCAGTTTAGGGTACAGGTTAGGATTAGGGTACGTGTTAGGGTACGGGTAGGGGTTAGGTTTAGGTTACGCATTAGTGTTAGGGTATTTATTAAACCTATCCTACTCTCTAGATACCACTTAGCACGTAAAGGAATATTATTTGGGGTCCAGCCATGGAGAATTGTTTAGACACTAGGATAAGTTATGGAACACACCCATTATAAAGAAATCACATTAGGATTCTCTCTTTAAGCTGTTCCTTAAAACACCAGTGCTTAGGAAATCCATTGGAGGCAGAAGCAGTCAAGGGTAGCTTAGGGTTAGTGTTAGGGTTAGGGTACTGCTTATGGTACGGGTTCGGGTACGGCGTAGGGTATGGGCTAGGGTTAGGCTTAGGGTTAGTTTTAGGGTTAGGGCTCGGTTTAGGGTATGGGTTAGGATTAGGGTACGTGTTAGTGTTATGGTAGGGGTTAGGGTATGCGTTTGGGTTAGGGTATTTATTAATGCTATCCCACTTAGCACTTAAAGGAATACTATTTGGGGTCCAGCCATGGAGAAGAGTTTAGACACTAGGATAAAATAAGGAACTCACCCATTATAAAGAAATCACATTAGGATTCTCTTTTTAACCTGTTCCTTAAAACACTAGTGCTTAGGAAATCTATTGGAGGCAGAAGCAGTCAAGGGTAGCTTAGGGTTAGGGTTAGGGTTAGGGGTAGGGTACGGGTTCGGGTACGGGTTCGGGTACGGGTTCGTATACGGCGTAGGGTTTGGGTTAGGGTTAGGGTTAGGGTTACTTTTAGGGTTAGAGCTCGGTTAGGGTTAGGGTTAGGGTTAAGGATAGGGTAAGCGTACGGCTGAGTGTACGGTTTCCGGTATGGCATAGTGTATGGGCTAGGTTTAGGGTCAGGGTTAGTTTTAGGGTTAGGGCTCGGTTTAGGGTACGGGTTAGGATTAAGGTTAGTGTTAGGGTTATGATAGGGGTTAGGGTTAGGGTACGCGTTAGGGTTACGGTAATTATTAAACCTATCCCACTCTCTAGATACCACTTAGCACGTAAAAGAATATTATTTGGTGTCCAACCATGGAGAAGAGTTTAGACACTAGGATAAGATAAGGAACACACCCATTATAAAGAAATCACATTAGGATTCTCTTTTTAACCTGTTCCTCAAAACACTAGTGCTTAGGAAATCTACTGGAGGCAGAATCTGTCAAGGGTAGGTTAGCGTTAGGATTAGCCTTAGGGTATGGCTTAGTGTACGGGTTCGAGTACGGGTTCGGATACAGCATAGGATGAGGGTTAGGGTTAGGTTTAGGGTTTGTTTTAGCGTTAGTGCTCAGTTTAGGGTATGAGTTAGGATTAGGGTTAGTGTTAGGCTTAGGGTAGGGGTTAGGGTTAGGGTACACGTTAGGGTTACGGTAATTATTAAACCTATCGCACTCTCTAGATACCACTTAGCACGTAAAGGAATATTATTTGGGGTCCAGCCATGGAGAAGAGTTTAGACACTAGGATAAGATAAGGAACACACCCATCCTAAAGAAATCACATTAGGATTCTCTTTTTAACCTGTTCCTTAAAGCACTAGTGCTTAGGAAATCTATTGGAGGCAGAAGCAGTCAAGGGTAGCTTAGGGTTAGGGTTAGGGTACGGCTTAGGGTATGGCATAGGGTACGGGTACGGGTTAGGGTTAGGGTTTGTTTAAGGGTTAGGGCTCGGTTTAGGGCACGGGTTAGGATTAGGGTACGTGTTAGGGATAGGGTAGGGGTTAGGGTTCGGGTAGGCGTTAGGGTTAGGGTATTTATTAAACCTAGCCCACTCTGTAGATACCACTTAGCACGTAAAGGAATATTCTTTGAGGTCCAGCCATGGAGAAGAGTTTAGACACTAGGATACGATAAGGAACGCACCCATTATAAAGAAATCACATTAGGATTATCTTGTTAACCTGTTCCTTAAAACACTAGTGCTTAGGAAACCTATTGGAGGCAGAAGCAGTCAAGGGTAACTTAGGGTTAGGTTTAGGGTTAGGGTTACGGTATGGCTTAGGGTACGGGTTCTGGTACAGGTTCGGGCACGGCATAGGGTATGGGTTAGAGTTACGGTTAGGGTTAGTTTTAGTGTTACGGCTCGGTTTATGGTATGGGTTAGGATTAAGGTACGTGTCAGGGTTAGGGTAGGTGTTAGGGTTAGGGTAAGCATAAGGTTAGGGTATTTATTAAAGCTATCCCACTGTCTAGATACCATAAATCAGGTAAAGGAATATTATTTTGGGTCCAGCCATAGAGAAGAGTTTAGACAGTAGGATAAGATAAGGAACACACCCATGGTAAAGAAATCACTTTAGGATTCTCTTTTTAAGCTGTTCCTTAAAACACTAGTGCTTAGGAAATCTATTGGAGGAAGAAGCAGTCAAAGGTAGCTTAGGGTTAGGGTTAGGGTTAATGTTAGGGTACTGCTTATGGTACGGGTTCGGATACGATGTAGGGTATGTGTTAGGGTTAGTGTTAGGGTTAGTTTTAGGCTTAGGGCTCGGTTTAGGGTATGGGTTAGGATTAGTGTACGTGTTAGTGTTAGTGTAGGGGTTTGGGATAGGGTAGGCGTTAGGGTTAGGATAATTATTAAACCTATCCAACTCTCTAGATACCACTTAGCACGTAAAGGAATATTATTTGGGGTCCAGCCATGGAGAAGAGTTTAGACAGTAGGAGAAGATAAGGAACACACCCATTAAAAATAAATCACATTAGGATTCTCTTTTTAACCTGTTCCTTAAAACACTAGTGCTTAGGAAATCTATTGGAGGCAGAAGCAGTCAAGTGTAGCTTAGGGTTAGGGTTAGGTTAGGGTACGTCTTACGGCATGGGTTCGGCTATGGTGTAGGTTTGGGTTAGGGTTAGGGTTAGGGTACGGTTTAGGGTACGGTTTCGGGTACGGGTTCAGATACGGCGTAGGATATGGGTTAGGGTTAGGTTTAGGGTTTTTTTTAGGGTTAGGGCTCAGTTTAGGGTACGGGTTAAGAATAGGGTACGTGTTAGGGTTAGGGTACGGGTTAGGGTTAAGTTATGCGTTAGGGTCAGGGTATTTATTAAACCTATTCCACTCTCTAGATACCACTTAGCACGTAAAGGAATATTAATTTGGGTCCAGCCATGGAGAAGAGTTTAGACACTAGGATAAGATACGAAACACACCCATTATAAACAAGACACATTAGGATTCTCTTTTTAACCTGTTCTTTAAAACACTAGTGCTTAGGACATCGATTGGAGGCAGAAGCAGTCAACGGTAGCTTAGGGTTAGGGTTAGGGTTAGGGTTAGCGTTAGGGTTAGGGTTAGGGTTAGGTTTAGGTTTAGGGTAAGAGTACGGCTTAGGGTACGGCTTCGGGTATGACATAGTGTATAGGTTAGTTTAGGGTTAGGGTTAGTTTTAGGGTTAGTGTTAGGGCTCGGTTTAGGGTACGGCGTAGGATAAGGGTACGGGTTAGTGTTAAGGTAGGGGTTTGGGTTAGGGTACGCGTTAAGGTTAGGGTATTTATTAAAGCTATCCCACTCTCTAGGTACCGCTTAGCACGTAAAGCATTATTATTTGGTTTCCAGCCATGGAGAAGAGTTTAGACACTAGGATAAGATAAGGAACACACCCATTATAAAGAAATCACATTAGGATTCTCTATTTAACCTGTTCCTTAAAACACTAGTGCTTAGGAAATCTATTGGAGGCAGAAGCAGTCAAGAGTAGCTTAGGGTTAGGGTTAGGGTTAGGGTTACGGTACGGCTTAGGGTACTGGTTCGGGTACGGTTTCGAGTACGGCGTAGGGTATGGGTTAAGTTTAGGGTTAGGTTTAGTTTTAGGGTTAGGGCTCCTGTTTAGGGTACGGGTTAGTTTTAGGGTACTTGTTACGGTTAGGGTAGGTGTTAGGGTTAGGGTACGAGTTAGGGTTAGGGTGTTTTTTAAACCTATCCCACTCTCTAGGTATCAGTTAGCACGTAAAGGAATATTATTTAGGGTCCAGCCATGGAGAAGAGTTTAGACACTAGGATAAGATAAGGAACACACCCATTATAAAGAAATCACATTAGGATTCTCTTTTTAAGCTGTATCGTAAAACACTAGTGCTTAGGAGATCTATAGGAGGCAGAAGCAGTCAAGGTTAGCTTAGTGTTAGGGTTAGGGTTAGGGTTAGAGTTACGTTTAGGGTACGGCTTAGGGTACGGGTTCGGGTACGGTTTCGGGTACGGCGTAGGGTATGGGTTAGGTTTAGGGTTAGGGTTAGTATTAGGGTTAGTGGTCGGTGTAGGTTACGGGTTAGGATTAGCGTACATGTTAGGGTTAGGGTATGCGTTAGGGTTAGGTTATTTATTAAACCTATCCCACTCTCTAGATACCACTGAGCAGGTAAAGGAATATTATTTTGGGTCCAACCATGGAAAAGAGTTTAGACACTAGGATAAGATAAGGAACACACCCATTATAAAGAAATCACATTAGGATTCTCTTTTTAAGCTGTTCCTTAAAACACTAGTGCTTAGGAAATCCACTGGAGGCAGAAGCAGTCAAGGGTAGCTTAGGGTTAGGGATAGGGTACTGCTTATGGTACGGGTTCGGTTACGGATTCAGGTACGGCGTAGGGTATGGGCTAGGTTTAGGCTTAGGGTTAGTTTTAGGGTTAGGGCTCGGTTTAGGGTACGGGTTAGAATTAGGGTACGTTTTAGTGTTATAGTAGGGTTTAGGGTTAGGGTATGCGTTAGGGTTAGGGTATTTATTAAAGCTGTCCCACTTAGCAATTAAAGGAATATTATTTGAGGTCCAGCCATGGAGAAGAGTTTAGACACTGGGATAAGATAAGGAACACACCCATTATAAAGAAATCACATTAGGATTCTCTTTTTAACCTGTTCCTTAAAACACTAGTGCTTAGGAAATGTATTGGAGGCAGAAGCTGTCAAGGGTAGCTTAGGGTTAGGGTTAGGGTTAGGGTACGGCTTAAGGTACGGGTTCGGTTAAGGCTTCATACACGGCGTAGGGTATGGGCTAGGGTTAGGCTTAGGGTTAGTTTTAGGGTTAGGGCTCGGTTTAGGGTACGGGTTAGGATTAGGGTACGTGTTAGGGATATGGTAGGGGATAGGGTTAGGATATGCGTTAGGGTTAGGGTATTTATTAAAGCTATCCCACTCTCTAGATACCACTTAGCACGTAAAGGATTATTATTTGGTGTCCAGCCATGGAGAAGAGTTTAGAAACTAGGATAAGATAAGGAACACACCCATTATAAAGAAATCACATTAGGATTCTCTTTTTAACCAGTTCCTTGAAACACTAGTGTTTAGGAAATATATTGGAGGCAGAATCAGTCAAGTAGGTTAGGGTTAGGATTAGCGTTAGGGCATGGCTTAGGGTACGGGTTTGAGTACGGCTTCGGATACAGCATAGGATGTGGGTTAGGGTTAGGTTTAGGGTTTGTTTTAGGGTTAGGGCTCAGTTTAGGGTATGTGTTAGGATAAGGGTTAGTGTTAGGGTTAGGGTAGGGGTTAGGGTTAGGTTACGCGTTAGGGTTAGGTTATTTATTAAACCTATCCCACCTAGCACGTAAAGGAAAATTATTTGGGGTCCAGCCAAGGAGAAGAGTTTAGAAACTAGAACAAGATAAGGAACACACCCATTAGAAAGAAATCACATTAGGATTCTCTTTATAACCAGTTCCTTAAAACACTAGTGCTTAGATAATCTATTGGAGTCAGAAGCAGTCAAGGTTAGCTTAGGGTTAGGGTTAGGTTTAGGGTACTGCTTATGGTACGGGTTCGGTTATGGGTTCGGGTACAGAGTAGGGTATGGGCTAGGGTTAGGCTTAGGGTTAGTTTTAGGGTTAGGGCTCAGTTTAGGGTACGGGTTAGGATTAGGGTACGTGTAAGGGTTAGGGTAAGGGTTAGGTTTAGGTTACGCATTAGGGTTAGGGTATTTATTAAACCTATCCCACTCTCTAGATACCACTTAGCACGTAAAGGAATATTATTTGGGGTCCAGCCATGGAGAAGAGTTTAGACAGTAGGAGAACATAAGGAACACACCCATTAAAAAGAAATCACATTAGGATTCTCTTTCTAACCTGTTCCTTAAAACGCTAGTGCTTAGGAAATCTATTGGAGGCAGAAGCAGTCAAGTGTAGCTTAGGGTTAGGGTTAGGGTTAGGGTACGTCTTACGGTATGGGTTCGGGTATGGTGTAGGGTAGGGTTAGGGTTAGGGTACGGTTTAGGGTACGGGTTCGGGTACGGGATCAGATACAGCGTAGGATATGGGTTAGGGTTAAGTTTAGGGTTTTTTTTAGGGTTAGGGCTCAGTTTAGGGTACGGGTTAAGAATAGGGTACGTGTTAGGGTTAGGGCACGGGTTAGGGTTAAGGTATGCGTTAGGGTCAGGTTATTTATTAAACCTATTCCACTCTCTAGATACCACTTAGCACGTAAAGGAATATTAATTTGGGTCCAGCCATGGAGAAGAGTTTAGACACTAGGATAAGATAAGGAACACACCCATTATAAAGAAGTCACATTAGGATTCTATTTTAACCTGTTCCTTAAAACACTAGTGCTTAGGACATCGATTGGAGGCAAAAGCAGTCAACGGTAGCTTAGGGTTAGGGTTAGGTTTAGGTTTAGGGTAAGAGTACGGCTTAGGGTACGGCTTCGGGTATGACATTGTGTATGGGTTAGTTTTAGGGTTAGGGTTAGTGTTAGGGCTCGGTTTAGGGTACGGGGTAGGATAAGGGTACGGGTTAGGATTAAGGTAGGGGTTTGGGTTAGGGTACGCGTTAAGGTTAGGGTATTTATTAAAGCTATCCCACTCTCTAGGTACCACTTAGCACGTAAAGCATTATTATTTGGGGTCCAGCCATGGAGAAGAGTTTAGACACTAGGATAAGATAAGGAACACACCCATTATAAAGAAATCACATTAGGATTCTCTTTTTAACCTGTTCCTTAAAACACTAGTGCTTAGGAAATGTATTGGAGGCAGAAGCAGTCAAGGGTAGCTTAGGGTTAGGATAGGGTGAGGGGTAGGGTACGGGTTTGGGTACGGGTTCGTATACGGCATAGGGTATGGGTTAGGGTTACGGTTAGGGTTACTTTTAGGGTTAGGGCTCGGTTAGGGTTAGGGTTAGAGTTAGGGATAGGGTAAGTGTACGGCTGAGTGTACGGTTTCGGGTATGGCATAGTGTATGGGCTAGGTTTAGGGTCAGGGTTAGTTTTAGGGTTAGGGCTCGGTTTAGGGTACAGGTTAGGATTAAGGTTAGTGTTAGGGTTATGATAGGGGTTAGGGTTAGGATACGCGTTAGGGTTACGGTAATTATTAAACCTATCCCACTCTCTAGATACCACTTAGCACGTAAAGGAATATTATTTGGGGTCCCGCCATTGAGAAGAGTTTAGACACTAGGATAAGATAAGGAACACACCCATTATAAAGAAATCACATTAGGATTCTCTTTTTAACCTGTTCCTCAGAACACTAGTGCTTTGGAAATCTACTGGAGGCAGAATCTGTCAAGGGTAGGTTAGAGTTAGGATTAGCGTTAGGGTATGGCTTAGGGTACGGGTTCGAGTACGGGTTCCGATACAGCATAGGATGTGGGTTAGGGTTAGGTTTAGGGTTTGTTTTAGGGTTAGGGCTCAGTTTAGGGTATGGGTTAGGATTAGGATTAGTGTTAGGCTTAGGGTAGGGGTTAGGGTTAGGGTACGCGTTAAGGTTACGGTAATTATTAAACCTATCCCACTCTCTAGATACCACTTAGCACGTAAAGGAATATTATTTGGGGTCCAGCCATGGAGAAGAGTTTAGACACTAGGATAAGATAAGGAACACACCCATCCTAAAGAAATCACATTAGGATTCTCTTTTTAACCTGTTCCTTAAAGCATTAGTGCTTAGGAAATCTATTGGAGGCAGAAGCAGTCAAGGGTAGCTTAGGGTTAGGGTTACGGTACGGCTTAGGGTATGGCATAGGGTACGGGTTCTGGTACAGGTTCGGGCACGACATAGGGTATGGGTTAGAGTTAAGGTTAGGGTTAGTTTTAGTGTTACGGCTCCGTTTATTGTATGGGTTAGGATTAGTGTACTTGCCAGGGTTAGGGTAGATGTTAGGGTTAGGGTAAGCATAAGGTTAGGGTATTTATTAAACCTATCCCACTGTCTAGATACCATAAATCAGGTAAAGGAATATTATTTTGGGTCCAGCCATAGAGAAGTGTTTAGACAGTAGGATAAGATAAGGAACACACCCATTATAAAGAAATCACTTTAGGATTCTCTTCTTAACCTGTTCCTTAAAATACTAGTGCTTAGGAAATCTATTGGAGGCAGAAGCAGTCAAGGGTAGCTTAGGGTTAGGGTTAGGGTTAAGGTTAGGGTACGGCTTAGGGTACGGGTTCGGGTACGGGCTCGGGTATGGCGTAGGGTATAGGCTAGGGTTAGGCTTAGGGTTAGTTTAAGGGGTTAGGGCTCGGTTTAGGGTACGGGTTAGGATTAGGGTACGTGTTAGGGATATGGTAGGGGAAAGGGTTAGGATATGCATTAGGGTTAGGGTATTTATTAAAGCTATCCCACTCTCTAGATACCACTTAGCACATAAAGGATTATTATTTGGTGTCCAGCCATGGAGAAGAGTTTAGAAACTAGGATAAGATAAGGAACACACCCATTATATAGAAATCACATTAGGATTCTCTTTTTAACCAGTTCCTTGAAACACTAGTGTTTAGGAAATATATTGGAGGCAGAATCAGTCAAGCATAGGTTAGGGTTAGGATTAGCGTTAGGGCATGGCTTAGGGTACGGGTTCGAGTACGGCTTCGGATACAGCATAGGATGTGGGTTAGGGTTAGGTTTAGGGTTTGTTTTAGGGTTAGGGCTCAGTTTAGGGTATGGGTTAGGATAAGGGTTAGTGTTAGGGTTAGGGTAGCGGTTAGGGTTAGGGTACGCGTTAGGGTTACGGCAATTATTAAACCTATCCCACTCTCTAGATACCACTTAGCAGGTAATGGAATATTATTTGGGGTCCATCCATGGATAAGAGTTTAGACACTAGGATAAGATAAGGAACACAACAATTATAAAGAAATCACATCAGGATTCTCTTTTTAACCAATTCCTTAAAACCCTAGTGCTTCCGAAATCTATTGGAGGCAGAAGCAGTCAACAGTAGCTTAGGGTTAGGGTTAGGGTTAGGGTTAGGATTAGGTTACGACCTAGGGTCCGGCATCGGGTACGGGTTCGGGTACGGAGTAGGGTATGGGTTAGGATTAGAGTTAGGGTCAGTTTTAGGGTTAGTGCTCGGTTTAGGTTATGGGTTAGGATTAGGGTACGTGGTAGGGTTATGGTAAGGGTTAGGTTTAGGGTACGTGTTAGGGTTAGGGTATTTATTAAACCTATCCCACATAGCACGTAAAGGAAATTTATTTGGGGTCCTGCCAAGGAGAAGAGTTTAGAAACTAGAATAAGATAAGGAACACACCCATTAGAAAGAAATCACATTAGGATTCTCTTTTTAACCAGTTCCTTAAAACACTAGTGCTTAGATAGTCTATTGGAGTCAGAAGCAGTCAAGGGTAGCTTAGGGTTAGGGTTAGGTTTAGGGTACTGCTTATGGTACGGGTTCGGTTATGGGTTCGGGTACGGAGTAGGGTATGGGCTAGGGTTAGGCTTAGGGTTAGTTTTAGGGTTAGGGCTCAGTTTAGGGTACAGGTTAGGATTAGGGTACGTGTTAGGGTACGGGTAGGGGTTAGGTTTAGGTTACGCATTAGTGTTAGGGTATTTATTAAACCTATCCTACTCTCTAGATACCACTTAGCACGTAAAGGAATATTATTTGGGGTCCAGCCATGGAGAATTGTTTAGACACTAGGATAAGTTATGGAACACACCCATTATAAAGAAATCACATTAGGATTCTCTCTTTAAGCTGTTCCTTAAAACACCAGTGCTTAGGAAATCCATTGGAGGCAGAAGCAGTCAAGGGTAGCTTAGGGTTAGGGTTAGGGTACTGCTTATGGTACGGGTTCGGGTACGGCGTAGGGTATGGGCTAGGGTTAGGCTTAGGGTTAGTTTTAGGGTTAGGGCTCGGTTTAGGGTATGGGTTAGGATTAGGGTACGTGTTAGTGTTATGGTAGGGGTTAGGGTATGCGTTTGGGTTAGGGTATTTATTAATGCTATCCCACTTAGCACTTAAAGGAATACTATTTGGGGTCCAGCCATGGAGAAGAGTTTAGACACTAGGATAAAATAAGGAACTCACCCATTATAAAGAAATCACATTAGGATTCTCTTTTTAACCTGTTCCTTAAAACACTAGTGCTTAGGAAATCTATTGGAGGCAGAAGCAGTCAAGGGTAGCTTAGGGTTAGGGTTAGGGTTAGGGGTAGGGTACGGGTTCGGGTACGGGTTCGGGTACGGGTTCGTATACGGCGTAGGGTTTGGGTTAGGGTTAGGGTTAGGGTTACTTTTAGGGTTAGAGCTCGGTTAGGGTTAGGGTTAGGGTTAGGGATAGGGTAAGCATACGGCTGAGTGTACGGTTTCCGGTATGGCATAGTGTATGGGCTAGGTTTAGGGTCAGGGTTAGTTTTAGGGTTAGGGCTCGGTTTAGGGTACGGGTTAGGATTAAGGTTAGTGTTAGGGTTATGATAGTGGTTAGGGTTAGGGTACGCGTTAGGGTTACGGTAATTATTAAACCTATCCCACTCTCTAGATACCACTTAGCACGTAAAAGAATATTATTTGGTGTCCAGCCATGGAGAAGAGTTTAGACACTAGGATAAGATAAGGAACACACCCATTATAAAGAAATCACATTAGGATTCTCTTTTTAACCTGTTCCTCAAAACACTAGTGCTTAGGAAATCTACTGGAGGCAGAATCTGTCAAGGGTAGGTTAGCGTTAGGATTAGCCTTAGGGTATGGCTTAGGGTACGGGTTCGAGTACGGGTTCGGATACAGCATAGGATGAGGGTTAGGGTTAGGTTTAGGGTTTGTTTTAGCGTTAGTGCTCAGTTTAGGGTATGAGTTAGGATTAGGGTTAGTGTTAGGCTTAGGGTAGGGGTTAGGGTTAGGGTACACGTTAGGGTTACGGTAATTATTAAACCTATCGCACTCTCTAGATACCACTTAGCACGTAAAGGAATATTATTTGGGGTCCAGCCATGGAGAAGAGTTTAGACACTAGGATAAGATAAGGAACACACCCATCCTAAAGAAATCACATTAGGATTCTCTTTTTAACCTGTTCCTTAAAGCACTAGTGCTTAGGAAATCTATTGGAGGCAGAAGCAGTCAAGGGTAGCTTAGGGTTAGGTTTAGGGTACGGCTTAGGGTATGGCATAGGGTACGGGTACGGGTTAGGGTTAGGGTTTGTTTAAGGGTTAGGGCTCGGTTTAGGGCACGGGTTAGGATTAGGGTACGTGTTAGGGATAGGGTAGGGGTTAGGGTTCGGGTAGGCGTTAGGGTTAGGGTATTTATTAAACCTAGCCCACTCTGTAGATACCACTTAGCACGTAAAGGAATATTCTTTGAGGTCCAGCCATGGAGAAGAGTTTAGACACTAGGATACGATAAGGAACGCACCCATTATAAAGAAATCACATTAGGATTATCTTGTTAACCTGTTCCTTAAAACACTAGTGCTTAGGAAACCTATTGGAGGCAGAAGCAGTCAAGGGTAACTTAGGGTTAGGTTTAGGGTTAGGGTTACGGTATGGCTTAGGGTACGGGTTCTGGTACAGGTTCGGGCACGGCATAGGGTATGGGTTAGAGTTACGGTTAGGGTTAGTTTTAGTGTTACGGCTCGGTTTATGGTATGGGTTAGGATTAAGGTACGTGTCAGGGTTAGGGTAGGTGTTAGGGTTAGGGTAAGCATAAGGTTAGGGTATTTATTAAAGCTATCCCACTGTCTAGATACCATAAATCAGGTAAAGGAATATTATTTTGGGTCCAGCCATAGAGAAGAGTTTAGACAGTAGGATAAGATAAGGAACACACCCATGGTAAAGAAATCACTTTAGGATTCTCTTTTTAAGCTGTTCCTTAAAACACTAGTGCTTAGGAAATCTATTGGAGGAAGAAGCAGTCAAAGGTAGCTTAGGGTTAGGGTTAGGGTTAATGTTAGGGTACTGCTTATGGTACGGGTTCGGATACGATGTAGGGTATGTGTTAGGGTTAGTGTTAGGGTTAGTTTTAGGCTTAGGGCTCGGTTTAGGGTATGGGTTAGGATTAGTGTACGTGTTAGTGTTAGTGTAGGGGTTTGGGATAGGGTAGGCGTTAGGGTTAGGATAATTATTAAACCTATCCAACTCTCTAGATACCACTTAGCACGTAAAGGAATATTATTTGGGGTCCAGCCATGGAGAAGAGTTTAGACAGTAGGAGAAGATAAGGAACACACCCATTAAAAATAAATCACATTAGGATTCTCTTTTTAACCTGTTCCTTAAAACACTAGTGCTTAGGAAATCTATTGGAGGCAGAAGCAGTCAAGTGTAGCTTAGGGTTAGGGTTAGGTTAGGGTACGTCTTACGGCATGGGTTCGGCTATGGTGTAGGTTTGGGTTAGGGTTAGGGTTAGGGTACGGTTTAGGGTACGGTTTCGGGTACGGGTTCAGATACGGCGTAGGATATGGGTTAGGGTTAGGTTTAGGGTTTTTTTTAGGGTTAGGGCTCAGTTTAGGGTACGGGTTAAGAATAGGGTACGTGTTAGGGTTAGGGTACGGGTTAGGGTTAAGTTATGCGTTAGGGTCAGGGTATTTATTAAACCTATTCCACTCTCTAGATACCACTTAGCACGTAAAGGAATATTAATTTGGGTCCAGCCATGGAGAAGAGTTTAGACACTAGGATAAGATACGAAACACACCCATTATAAACAAGACACATTAGGATTCTCTTTTTAACCTGTTCTTTAAAACACTAGTGCTTAGGACATCGATTGGAGGCAGAAGCAGTCAACGGTAGCTTAGGGTTAGGGTTAGGGTTAGGGTTAGCGTTAGGGTTAGGGTTAGGGTTAGGTTTAGGTTTAGGGTAAGAGTACGGCTTAGGGTACGGCTTCGGGTATGACATAGTGTATAGGTTAGTTTAGGGTTAGGGTTAGTTTTAGGGTTAGTGTTAGGGCTCGGTTTAGGGTACGGCGTAGGATAAGGGTACGGGTTAGTGTTAAGGTAGGGGTTTGGGTTAGGGTACGCGTTAAGGTTAGGGTATTTATTAAAGCTATCCCACTCTCTAGGTACCGCTTAGCACGTAAAGCATTATTATTTGGTTTCCAGCCATGGAGAAGAGTTTAGACACTAGGATAAGATAAGGAACACACCCATTATAAAGAAATCACATTAGGATTCTCTATTTAACCTGTTCCTTAAAACACTAGTGCTTAGGAAATCTATTGGAGGCAGAAGCAGTCAAGAGTAGCTTAGGGTTAGGGTTAGGGTTAGGGTTACGGTACGGCTTAGGGTACTGGTTCGGGTACGGTTTCGAGTACGGCGTAGGGTATGGGTTAAGTTTAGGGTTAGGTTTAGTTTTAGGGTTAGGGCTCCTGTTTAGGGTACGGGTTAGTTTTAGGGTACTTGTTACGGTTAGGGTAGGTGTTAGGGTTAGGGTACGAGTTAGGGTTAGGGTGTTTTTTAAACCTATCCCACTCTCTAGGTATCAGTTAGCACGTAAAGGAATATTATTTAGGGTCCAGCCATGGAGAAGAGTTTAGACACTAGGATAAGATAAGGAACACACCCATTATAAAGAAATCACATTAGGATTCTCTTTTTAAGCTGTATCGTAAAACACTAGTGCTTAGGAGATCTATAGGAGGCAGAAGCAGTCAAGGTTAGCTTAGTGTTAGGGTTAGGGTTAGGGTTAGAGTTACGTTTAGGGTACGGCTTAGGGTACGGGTTCGGGTACGGTTTCGGGTACGGCGTAGGGTATGGGTTAGGTTTAGGGTTAGGGTTAGTATTAGGGTTAGTGGTCGGTGTAGGTTACGGGTTAGGATTAGCGTACATGTTAGGGTTAGGGTATGCGTTAGGGTTAGGTTATTTATTAAACCTATCCCACTCTCTAGATACCACTGAGCAGGTAAAGGAATATTATTTTGGGTCCAACCATGGAAAAGAGTTTAGACACTAGGATAAGATAAGGAACACACCCATTATAAAGAAATCACATTAGGATTCTCTTTTTAAGCTGTTCCTTAAAACACTAGTGCTTAGGAAATCCACTGGAGGCAGAAGCAGTCAAGGGTAGCTTAGGGTTAGGGATAGGGTACTGCTTATGGTACGGGTTCGGTTACGGATTCGGGTACGGCGTAGGGTATGGGCTAGGTTTAGGCTTAGGGTTAGTTTTAGGGTTAGGGCTCGGTTTAGGGTACGGGTTAGAATTAGGGTACGTTTTAGTGTTATAGTAGGGTTTAGGGTTAGGGTATGCGTTAGGGTTAGGGTATTTATTAAAGCTGTCCCACTTAGCAATTAAAGGAATATTATTTGAGGTCCAGCCATGGAGAAGAGTTTAGACACTGGGATAAGATAAGGAACACACCCATTATAAAGAAATCACATTAGGATTCTCTTTTTAACCTGTTCCTTAAAACACTAGTGCTTAGGAAATGTATTGGAGGCAGAAGCTGTCAAGGGTAGCTTAGGGTTAGGGTTAGGGTTAGGGTACGGCTTAAGGTACGGGTTCGGTTAAGGCTTCATACACGGCGTAGGGTATGGGCTAGGGTTAGGCTTAGGGTTAGTTTTAGGGTTAGGGCTCGGTTTAGGGTACGGGTTAGGATTAGGGTACGTGTTAGGGATATGGTAGGGGATAGGGTTAGGATATGCGTTAGGGTTAGGGTATTTATTAAAGCTATCCCACTCTCTAGATACCACTTAGCACGTAAAGGATTATTATTTGGTGTCCAGCCATGGAGAAGAGTTTAGAAACTAGGATAAGATAAGGAACACACCCATTATAAAGAAATCACATTAGGATTCTCTTTTTAACCAGTTCCTTGAAACACTAGTGTTTAGGAAATATATTGGAGGCAGAATCAGTCAAGTAGGTTAGGGTTAGGATTAGCGTTAGGGCATGGCTTAGGGTACGGGTTTGAGTACGGCTTCGGATACAGCATAGGATGTGGGTTAGGGTTAGGTTTAGGGTTTGTTTTAGGGTTAGGGCTCAGTTTAGGGTATGTGTTAGGATAAGGGTTAGTGTTAGGGTTAGGGTAGGGGTTAGGGTTAGGTTACGCGTTAGGGTTAGGTTATTTATTAAACCTATCCCACCTAGCACGTAAAGGAAAATTATTTGGGGTCCAGCCAAGGAGAAGAGTTTAGAAACTAGAACAAGATAAGGAACACACCCATTAGAAAGAAATCACATTAGGATTCTCTTTATAACCAGTTCCTTAAAACACTAGTGCTTAGATAATCTATTGGAGTCAGAAGCAGTCAAGGTTAGCTTAGGGTTAGGGTTAGGTTTAGGGTACTGCTTATGGTACGGGTTCGGTTATGGGTTCGGGTACAGAGTAGGGTATGGGCTAGGGTTAGGCTTAGGGTTAGTTTTAGGGTTAGGGCTCAGTTTAGGGTACGGGTTAGGATTAGGGTACGTGTAAGGGTTAGGGTAAGGGTTAGGTTTAGGTTACGCATTAGGGTTAGGGTATTTATTAAACCTATCCCACTCTCTAGATACCACTTAGCACGTAAAGGAATATTATTTGGGGTCCAGCCATGGAGAAGAGTTTAGACAGTAGGAGAACATAAGGAACACACCCATTAAAAAGAAATCACATTAGGATTCTCTTTCTAACCTGTTCCTTAAAACGCTAGTGCTTAGGAAATCTATTGGAGGCAGAAGCAGTCAAGTGTAGCTTAGAGTTAGGGTTAGGGTTAGGGTACGTCTTACGGTATGGGTTCGGGTATGGTGTAGGGTAGGGTTAGGGTTAGGGTACGGTTTAGGGTACGGGTTCGGGTACGGGATCAGATACAGCGTAGGATTTGGGTTAGGGTTAAGTTTAGGGTTTTTTTTAGGGTTAGGGCTCAGTTTAGGGTACGGGTTAAGAATAGGGTACGTGTTAGGGTTAGGGCACGGGTTAGGGTTAAGGTATGCGTTAGGGTCAGGTTATTTATTAAACCTATTCCACTCTCTAGATACCACTTAGCACGTAAAGGAATATTAATTTGGGTCCAGCCATGGAGAAGAGTTTAGACACTAGGATAAGATAAGGAACACACCCATTATAAAGAAGTCACATTAGGATTCTATTTTAACCTGTTCCTTAAAACACTAGTGCTTAGGACATCGATTGGAGGCAAAAGCAGTCAACGGTAGCTTAGGGTTAGGGTTAGGTTTAGGTTTAGGGTAAGAGTACGGCTTAGGGTACGGCTTCGGGTATGACATTGTGTATGGGTTAGTTTTAGGGTTAGGGTTAGTGTTAGGGCTCGGTTTAGGGTACGGGGTAGGATAAGGGTACGGGTTAGGATTAAGGTAGGGGTTTGGGTTAGGGTACGCGTTAAGGTTAGGGTATTTATTAAAGCTATCCCACTCTCTAGGTACCACTTAGCACGTAAAGCATTATTATTTGGGGTCCAGCCATGGAGAAGAGTTTAGACACTAGGATAAGATAAGGAACACACCCATTATAAAGAAATCACATTAGGATTCTCTTTTTAACCTGTTCCTTAAAACACTAGTGCTTAGGAAATGTATTGGAGGCAGAAGCAGTCAAGGGTAGCTTAGGGTTAGGGATAGGGTGAGGGGTAGGGTATGGGTTTGGGTACGGGTTCGTATACGGCATAGGGTATGGGTTAGGGTTACGGTTAGGGTTACTTTTAGGGTTAGGGCTCGGTTAGGGTTAGGGTTAGAGTTAGGGATAGGGTAAGTGTACGGCTGAGTGTACGGTTTCGGGTATGGCATAGTGTATGGGCTAGGTTTAGGGTCAGGGTTAGTTTTAGGGTTAGGGCTCGGTTTAGGGTACAGGTTAGGATTAAGTTTAGTGTTAGGGTTATGATAGGGGTTAGGGTTAGGATACGCGTTAGGGTTACGGTAATTATTAAACCTATCCCACTCTCTAGATACCACTTAGCACGTAAAGGAATATTATTTGGGGTCCCGCCATTGAGAAGAGTTTAGACACTAGGATAAGATAAGGAACACACCCATTATAAAGAAATCACATTAGGATTCTCTTTTTAACCTGTTCCTCAGAACACTAGTGCTTTGGAAATCTACTGGAGGCAGAATCTGTCAAGGGTAGGTTAGAGTTAGGATTAGCGTTAGGGTATGGCTTAGGGTACGGGTTCGAGTACGGGTTCCGATACAGCATAGGATGTGGGTTAGGGTTAGGTTTAGGGTTTGTTTTAGGGTTAGGGCTCAGTTTAGGGTATGGGTTAGGATTAGGATTAGTGTTAGGCTTAGGGTAGGGGTTAGGGTTAGGGTACGCGTTAAGGTTACGGTAATTATTAAACCTATCCCACTCTCTAGATACCACTTAGCACGTAAAGGAATATTATTTGGGGTCCAGCCATGGAGAAGAGTTTAGACACTAGGATAAGATAAGGAACACACCCATCCTAAAGAAATCACATTAGGATTCTCTTTTTAACCTGTTCCTTAAAGCATTAGTGCTTAGGAAATCTATTGGAGGCAGAAGCAGTCAAGGGTAGCTTAGGGTTAGGGTTACGGTACGGCTTAGGGTATGGCATAGGGTACGGGTTCTGGTACAGGTTCGGGCACGACATAGGGTATGGGTTAGAGTTAAGGTTAGGGTTAGTTTTAGTGTTACGGCTCCGTTTATTGTATGGGTTAGGATTAGTGTACTTGCCAGGGTTAGGGTAGATGTTAGGGTTAGGGTAAGCATAAGGTTAGGGTATTTATTAAACCTATCCCACTGTCTAGATACCATAAATCAGGTAAAGGAATATTATTTTGGGTCCAGCCATAGAGAAGTGTTTAGACAGTAGGATAAGATAAGGAACACACCCATTATAAAGAAATCACTTTAGGATTCTCTTCTTAACCTGTTCCTTAAAATACTAGTGCTTAGGAAATCTATTGGAGGCAGAAGCAGTCAAGGGTAGCTTAGGGTTAGGGTTAGGGTTAAGGTTAGGGTACGGCTTAGGGTACGGGTTCGGGTACGGGCTCGGGTATGGCGTAGGGTATAGGCTAGGGTTAGGCTTAGGGTTAGTTTAAGGGGTTAGGGCTCGGTTTAGGGTACGGGTTAGGATTAGGGTACGTGTTAGGGATATGGTAGGGGAAAGGGTTAGGATATGCATTAGGGTTAGGGTATTTATTAAAGCTATCCCACTCTCTAGATACCACTTAGCACATAAAGGATTATTATTTGGTGTCCAGCCATGGAGAAGAGTTTAGAAACTAGGATAAGATAAGGAACACACCCATTATATAGAAATCACATTAGGATTCTCTTTTTAACCAGTTCCTTGAAACACTAGTGTTTAGGAAATATATTGGAGGCAGAATCAGTCAAGCATAGGTTAGGGTTAGGATTAGCGTTAGGGCATGGCTTAGGGTACGGGTTCGAGTACGGCTTCGGATACAGCATAGGATGTGGGTTAGGGTTAGGTTTAGGGTTTGTTTTAGGGTTAGGGCTCAGTTTAGGGTATGGGTTAGGATAAGGGTTAGTGTTAGGGTTAGGGTAGCGGTTAGGGTTAGGGTACGCGTTAGGGTTACGGCAATTATTAAACCTATCCCACTCTCTAGATACCACTTAGCAGGTAATGGAATATTATTTGGGGTCCATCCATGGATAAGAGTTTAGACACTAGGATAAGATAAGGAACACAACAATTATAAAGAAATCACATCAGGATTCTCTTTTTAACCAATTCCTTAAAACCCTAGTGCTTCCGAAATCTATTGGAGGCAGAAGCAGTCAACAGTAGCTTAGGGTTAGGGTTAGGGTTAGGGTTAGGATTAGGTTACGACCTAGGGTCCGGCATCGGGTACGGGTTCGGGTACGGAGTAGGGTATGGGTTAGGATTAGAGTTAGGGTCAGTTTTAGGGTTAGTGCTCGGTTTAGGTTATGGGTTAGGATTAGGGTACGTGGTAGGGTTATGGTAAGGGTTAGGTTTAGGGTACGTGTTAGGGTTAGGGTATTTATTAAACCTATCCCACATAGCACGTAAAGGAAATTTATTTGGGGTCCTGCCAAGGAGAAGAGTTTAGAAACTAGAATAAGATAAGGAACACACCCATTAGAAAGAAATCACATTAGGATTCTCTTTTTAACCAGTTCCTTAAAACACTAGTGCTTAGATAGTCTATTGGAGTCAGAAGCAGTCAAGGGTAGCTTAGGGTTAGGGTTAGGTTTAGGGTACTGCTTATGGTACGGGTTCGGTTATGGGTTCGGGTACGGAGTAGGGTATGGGCTAGGGTTAGGCTTAGGGTTAGTTTTAGGGTTAGGGCTCAGTTTAGGGTACAGGTTAGGATTAGGGTACGTGTTAGGGTACGGGTAGGGGTTAGGTTTAGGTTACGCATTAGTGTTAGGGTATTTATTAAACCTATCCTACTCTCTAGATACCACTTAGCACGTAAAGGAATATTATTTGGGGTCCAGCCATGGAGAATTGTTTAGACACTAGGATAAGTTATGGAACACACCCATTATAAAGAAATCACATTAGGATTCTCTCTTTAAGCTGTTCCTTAAAACACCAGTGCTTAGGAAATCCATTGGAGGCAGAAGCAGTCAAGGGTAGCTTAGGGTTAGGGTTAGGGTACTGCTTATGGTACGGGTTCGGGTACGGCGTAGGGTATGGGCTAGGGTTAGGCTTAGGGTTAGTTTTAGGGTTAGGGCTCGGTTTAGGGTATGGGTTAGGATTAGGGTACGTGTTAGTGTTATGGTAGGGGTTAGGGTATGCGTTTGGGTTAGGGTATTTATTAATGCTATCCCACTTAGCACTTAAAGGAATACTATTTGGGGTCCAGCCATGGAGAAGAGTTTAGACACTAGGATAAAATAAGGAACTCACCCATTATAAAGAAATCACATTAGGATTCTCTTTTTAACCTGTTCCTTAAAACACTAGTGCTTAGGAAATCTATTGGAGGCAGAAGCAGTCAAGGGTAGCTTAGGGTTAGGGTTAGGGTTAGGGGTAGGGTACGGGTTCGGGTACGGGTTCGGGTACGGGTTCGTATACGGCGTAGGGTTTGGGTTAGGGTTAGGGTTAGGGTTACTTTTAGGGTTAGAGCTCGGTTAGGGTTAGGGTTAGGGTTAGGGATAGGGTAAGCATACGGCTGAGTGTACGGTTTCCGGTATGGCATAGTGTATGGGCTAGGTTTAGGGTCAGGGTTAGTTTTAGGGTTAGGGCTCGGTTTAGGGTACGGGTTAGGATTAAGGTTAGTGTTAGGGTTATGATAGTGGTTAGGGTTAGGGTACGCGTTAGGGTTACGGTAATTATTAAACCTATCCCACTCTCTAGATACCACTTAGCACGTAAAAGAATATTATTTGGTGTCCAGCCATGGAGAAGAGTTTAGACACTAGGATAAGATAAGGAACACACCCATTATAAAGAAATCACATTAGGATTCTCTTTTTAACCTGTTCCTCAAAACACTAGTGCTTAGGAAATCTACTGGAGGCAGAATCTGTCAAGGGTAGGTTAGCGTTAGGATTAGCCTTAGGGTATGGCTTAGGGTACGGGTTCGAGTACGGGTTCGGATACAGCATAGGATGTGGGTTAGGGTTAGGTTTAGGGTTTGTTTTAGCGTTAGGGCTCAGTTTAGGGTATGAGTTAGGATTAGGGTTAGTGTTAGGCTTAGGGTAGGGGTTAGGATTAGGGTACACGTTAGGGTTACGGTAATTATTAAACCTATCGCACTCTCTAGATACCACTTAGCACGTAAAGGAATATTATTTGGGGTCCAGCCATGGAGAAGAGTTTAGACACTAGGATAAGATAAGGAACACACCCATCCTAAAGAAATCACATTAGGATTCTCTTTTTAACCTGTTCCTTAAAGCACTAGTGCTTAGGAAATCTATTGGAGGCAGAAGCAGTCAAGGGTAGCTTAGGGTTAGGGTTAGGGTACGGCTTAGGGTATGGCATAGGGTACGGGTACGGGTTAGGGTTAAGGTTTGTTTAAGGGTTAGGGCTCGGTTTAGGGCACGGGTTAGGATTAGGGTACGTGTTAGGGATAGGGTAGGGGTTAGGGTTCGGGTAGGCGTTAGGGTTAGGGTATTTATTAAACCTAGCCCACTCTGTAGATACCACTTAGCACGTAAAGGAATATTCTTTGAGGTCCAGCCATGTAGAAGAGTTTAGACACTAGGATACGATAAGGAACGCACCCATTATAAAGAAATCACATTAGGATTATCTTGTTAACCTGTTCCTTAAAACACAAGTGCTTAGGAAACCTATTGGAGGCAGAAGCAGTCAAGGGTAACTTAGGGTTAGGTTTAGGGTTAGGGTTACGGTATGGCTTAGGGTACGGGTTCTGGTACAGGTTCGGGCACGGCATAGGGTATGGGTTAGAGTTACGGTTAGGGTTAGTTTTAGTGTTACGGCTCGGTTTATGGTATGGGTTAGGATTAAGGTACGTGTCAGGGTTAGGGTAGGTGTTAGGGTTAGGGTAAGCATAAGGTTAGGGTATTTATTAAAGCTATCCCACTGTCTAGATACCATAAATCAGGTAAAGGAATATTATTTTGGGTCCAGCCATAGAGAAGAGTTTAGACAGTAGGATAAGATAAGGAACACACCCATGGTAAAGAAATCACTTTAGGATTCTCTTTTTAAGCTGTTCCTTAAAACACTAGTGCTTAGGAAATCTATTGGAGGAAGAAGCAGTCAAAGGTAGCTTAGGGTTAGGGTTAGGGTTAATGTTAGGGTACTGCTTATGGTACGGGTTCGGATACGATGTAGGGTATGTGTTAGGGTTAGTGTTAGGGTTAGTTTTAGGCTTAGGGCTCGGTTTAGGGTATGGGTTAGGATTAGTGTACGTGTTAGTGTTAGTGTAGGCGTTTGGGATAGGGTAGGCGTTAGGGTTAGGATAATTATTAAACCTATCCAACTCTCTAGATACCACTTAGCACGTAAAGGAATATTATTTGGGGTCCAGCCATGGAGAAGAGTTTAGACAGTAGGAGAAGATAAGGAACACACCCATTAAAAAGAAATCACATTAGGATTCTCTTTTTAACCTGTTCCTTAAAACACTAGTTCTTAGGAAATCTATTGGAGGCAGAAGCAGTCAAGTGTAGCTTAGGGTTAGGGTTAGGGTTAGGGTACGTCTTACGGCATGGGTTCGGCTATGGTGTAGGTTTGGGTTAGGGTTAGGGTTAGGGTACGGTTTAGGGTACGGTTTCGGGTACGGGTTCAGATACGGCGTAGGATATGGGTTAGGGTTAGGTTTAGGGTTTTTTTAGGGTTAGGGCTCATTTTAGGGTACGGGTTAAGAATAGGGTACGTGTTAGGGTTAGGGTACGGGTTAGGGTTAAGTTATGCGTTAGGGTCAGGGTATTTATTAAACCTATTCCACTCTCTAGATACCACTTAGCACGTAAAGGAATATTAATTTGGGTCCAGCCATGGAGAAGAGTTTAGACACTAGGATAAGATACGAAACACACCCATTATAAACAAGACACATTAGGATTCTCTTTTTAACCTGTTCTTTAAAACACTAGTGCTTAGGACATCGATTGGAGGCAGAAGCAGTCAACGGTAGCTTAGGGTTAGGGTTAGGGTTAGGGCATGGCTTAGGGTACGGGTTCGAGTACAGCTTCGGATACAGCATAGGATGTGGGTTAGGGTTAGGTTTAGGGTTTGTTTTAGGGTTAGGGCTCAGTTTAGGGTATGGGTTAGGATAAGGGTTAGTGTTAGGGTTAGGGTAGGGGTTAGGGTTAGGTTACGCGTTAGGGTTAGGTTATTTATTAAACCTATCCCACCTAGCACGTAAAGGAAAATTATTTGGGGTCCAGCCAAGGAGAAGAGTTTAGAAACTAGAACAAGATAAGGAACACACCCATTAGAAAGAAATCACATTAGGATTCTCTTTATAACCAGTTACTTAAAACACTAGTGCTTAGATAATCTATTGGAGTCAGAAGCAGTCAAGGTTAGCTTAGGGTTAGGGTTAGGTTTAGGGTACTGCTTATGGTACGGGTTCGGTTATGGGTTCGGGTACAGAGTAGGGTATGGGCTAGGGTTAGGCTTAGGGTTAGTTTTAGGGTTAGGGCTCAGTTTAGGGTACGGGTTAGGATTTGGGTACGTGTAAGGGTTAGGGTAGGGGTTAGGTTTAGGTTACGCATTAGGGTTAGGGTATTTATTAAACCTATCCTACTCTCTAGATACCACTTAGCAGGTAAAGGAATATTATTTGGGGTCCAGCCATGGAGAAGTGTTTAGACACTAGGATAAGTTATGGAACACACCCATTATAAAGAAATCACATTAGGATTCTCTCTTTAAGCTGTTCCTTAAAACACCAGTGCTTAGGAAATCCATTGGAGGCAGAAGCAGTCAAGGGTAGCTTAGGGTTAGGGTTAGGGTTAGGGTACTGCTTATGGTACGGGTTCGGGTACGGCGTAGGTTATGGGCTAGGGTTAGGCTTAGGGTTAGTTTTAGGGTTAGGGCTCGGTTTAGGGTATGGGTTAGGATTAGGGTACGTGTTAGTGTTATGGTAGGGGTTAGGGTATGCGTTTGGGTTAGGGTATTTATTAATGCTATCCCACTTAGCACTTAAAGGAATACTATTTGGGGTCCAGCCATGGAGAAGAGTTTAGACACTAGGATAAAATAAGGAACTCACCCATTATAAAGAAATCACATTAGGATTCTCTTTTTAACCTGTTCCTTAAAACACAAGTGCTTAGGAAATGTATTGGAGGCAGAAGCAGTCAAGGGTAGCTTAGGGTTAGGGTTAGGGTTAGGGGTAGGGTACGGGTTCGGGTTCGGGTTCGGGTACGGGTTCGTATACGGCGTAGGGTATGGGTTAGGGTTAGGGTTAGGGTTACTTTTAGGGTTAGAGCTCGGTTAGGGTTAGGGTTAGGGTTAGGGATAGGGTAAGCGTACGGCTGAGTGTACGGTTTCCGGTATGGCATAGTGTATGGGCTAGGTTTAGGGTCAGGGTTAGTTTTAGGGTTAGGGCTCGGTTTAGGGTACGGGTTAGGATTAAGGTTACTGTTAGGGTTATGATAGGGGTTAGGGTTAGGGTACGCGTTAGGTTTACGGTAATTATTAAACCTATCCCACTCTCTAGATACCACTTAGCACGTAAAAGAATATTATTTGGTGTCGAGCCATGGAGAAGAGTTTAGACACTAGGATAAGATAAGGAACACACCCATTATAAAGAAATCACATTAGGATTCTCTTTTTAACCTGTTCCTCAAAACACTAGTGCTTAGGAAATCTACTGGAGGCAGAATCTGTCAAGGGTAGGTTAGCGTTAGGATTAGCCTTAGGGTATGGCTTAGTGTACGGGTTCGAGTACGGGTTCGGATACAGCATAGGATGTGGGTTAGGGTTAGGTTTAGGGTTTGTTTTAGCGTTAGGGCTCAGTTTAGGGTATGAGTTAGGATTAGGGTTAGTGTTAGGCTTAGGGTAGGGGTTAGGGTTAGGGTACACGTTAGGGTTACGGTAATTATTAAACCTATCGCACTCTCTAGATACCACTTAGCACGTAAAGGAATATTATTTGGGGTCCAGCCATGGAGAAGAGTTTAGACACTAGGATAAGATAAGGAACACACCCATCCTAAAGAAATCACATTAGGATTCTCTTTTTAACCTGTTCCTTAAAGCACTAGTGCTTAGGAAATCTATTGGAGGCAGAAGCAGTCAAGGGTAGCTTAGGGTTAGGGTTAGGGTACGGCTTAGGGTATGGCATAGGGTACGGGTACGGGTTAGGGTTAGGGTTTGTTTAAGGGTTAGGGCTCGGTTTAGGGCACGGGTTAGGATTAGGGTACGTGTTAGGGATAGGGTAGGGTTTAGGGTTCGGGTAGGCGTTAGGGTTAGGGTATTTATTAAACCTAGCCCACTCTGTAGATACCACTTAGCACGTAAAGGAATATTCTTTGAGGTCCAGCCATGGAGAAGAGTTTAGACACTAGGATACGATAAGGAACGCACCCATTATAAAGAAATCACATTAGGATTATCTTGTTAACCTGTTCCTTAAAACACTAGTGCTTAGGAAACCTATTGGAGGCAGAAGCAGTCAAGGGTAACTTAGGGTTAGGTTTAGGGTTACGGTTACGGTATGGCTTAGGGTACGGGTTCTGGTACAGGTTCGGGCACGGCATAGGGTATGGGTTAGAGTTACGGTTAGGGTTAGTTTTAGTGTTACGGCTCGGTTTATGGTATGGGTTAGGATTAAGGTACGTGTCAGGGTTAGGGTAGGTGTTAGGGTTAGGGTAAGCATAAGGTTAGGGTATTTATTAAAGCTATCCCACTGTCTAGATACCATAAATCAGGTAAAGGAATATTATTTTGGGTCCAGCCATAGAGAAGAGTTTAGACAGTAGGATAAGATAAGGAACACACCCATGGTAAAGAAATCACTTTAGGATTCTCTTTTTAAGCTGTTCCTTAAAACACTAGTGCTTAGGAAATCTATTGGAGGAAGAAGCAGTCAAAGGTAGCTTAGGGTTAGGGTTAGGGTTAATGTTAGGGTACTGCTTATGGTACGGGTTCGGATACGATGTAGGGTATGTGTTAGGGTTAGTGTTAGGGTTAGTTTTAGGCTTAGGGCTCGGTTTAGGGTATGGGTTAGGATTAGTGTACGTGTTAGTGTTAGTGTAGGCGTTTGGGATAGGGTAGGCGTTAGGGTTAGGATAATTATTAAACCTATCCAACTCTCTAGATACCACTTAGCACGTAAAGGAATATTATTTGGGGTCCAGCCATGGAGAAGAGTTTAGACAGTAGGAGAAGATAAGGAACACACCCATTAAAAAGAAATCACATTAGGATTCTCTTTTTAACCTGTTCCTTAAAACACTAGTGCTTAGGAAATCTATTGGAGGCAGAAGCAGTCAAGTGTAGCTTAGGGTTAGGGTTAGGGTTCGGGTACGTCTTACGGCATGGGTTCGGCTATGGTGTAGGTTTGGGTTAGGGTTAGGGTTAGGGTACGGTTTAGGGTACGGTTTCGGGTACGGGTTCAGATACGGCGTAGGATATGGGTTAGGGTTAGGTTTAGGGTTTTTTTTAGGGTTAGGGCTCAGTTTAGGGTACGGGTTAAGAATAGGGTACGTGTTAGGGTTAGGGTACGGGTTAGGGTTAAGTTATGCGTTAGGGTCAGGGTATTTATTAAACCTATTCCACTCTCTAGATACCACTTAGCACGTAAAGGAATATTAATTTGGGTCCAGCCATGGAGAAGAGTTTAGACACTAGGATAAGATACGAAACACACCCATTATAAACAAGACACATTAGGATTCTCTTTTTAACCTGTTCTTTAAAACACTAGTGCTTAGGACATCGATTGGAGGCAGAAGCAGTCAACGGTAGCTTAGGGTTAGGGTTAGGGTTAGGGTTAGCGTTAGGGTTAGGGTTAGGGTTAGGTTTAGGTTTAGGGTAAGAGTACGGCTTAGGGTACGGCTTCGGGTATGACATAGTGTATAGGTTAGTTTAGGGTTAGGGTTAGTTTTAGGGTTAGTGTTAGGGCTCGGTTTAGGGTACGGCGTAGGATAAGGGTACGGGTTAGTGTTAAGGTAGGGGTTTGGGTTAGGGTACGCGTTAAGGTTAGGGTATTTATTAAAGCTATCCCACTCTCTAGGTACCGCTTAGCACGTAAAGCATTATTATTTGGGTTCCAGCCATGGAGAAGAGTTTAGACACTAGGATAAGATAAGGAACACACCCATTATAAAGAAATCACATTAGGATTCTCTATTTAACCTGTTCCTTAAAACACTAGTGCTTAGGAAATCTATTGGAGGCAGAAGCAGTCAAGAGTAGCTTAGGGTTAGGGTTAGGGTTAGGGTTACGGTACGGCTTAGGGTACTGGTTCGGGTATGGTTTCGAGTACGGCGTAGGGTATGGGTTAAGTTTAGGGTTAGGTTTAGTTTTAGGGTTAGGGCTCCTGTTTAGGGTACGGGTTAGTTTTAGGGTACTTGTTACGGTTAGGGTAGGTGTTAGGGTTAGGGTACGAGTTAGGGTTAGGGTGTTTTTTAAACCTATCCCACTCCCTAGGTATCAGTTAGCACGTAAAGGAATATTATTTAGGGTCCAGCCATGGAGAAGAGTTTAGACACTAAGATAAGATAAGGAACACACCCATTATAAAGAAATCACATTAGGATTCTCTTTTTAAGCTGTATCGTAAAACACTAGTGCTTAGGAGATCTATAGGAGGCAGAAGCAGTCAAGGTTAGCTTAGTGTTAGGGTTAGGGTTAGGGTTAGAGTTACGTTTAGGGTACGGCTTAGGGTACGGGTTCGGGTACGGTTTCGGGTACGGCGTAGGGTATGGGTTAGGTTTAGGGTTAGGGTTAGTATTAGGGTTAGGGGTCGGTGTAGGTTACGGGTTAGGATTAGCGTACGTGTTAGGGTTAGGGTATGCGTTAGGGTTAGGGTATTTATTAAACCTATCCCACTCTCTAGATACCACTGAGCAGGTAAAGGAATATTATTTTGGGTCCAACCATGGAAAAGAGTTTAGACACTAGGATAAGATAAGGAACACACCCATTATAAAGAAATCACATTAGGATTCTCTTTTTAAGCTGTTCCTTAAAACACTAGTGCTTAGGAAATCCACTGGAGGCAGAAGCAGTCAAGGGTAGCTTAGGGTTAGGGTTAGGGTACTGCTTATGGTACGGGTTCGGTTACGGATTCGGGTACGGCGTAGGGTATGGGCTAGGTTTAGGCTTAGGGTTAGTTTTAGGGTTAGGGCTCGGTTTAGGGTACGGGTTAGAATTAGTGTACGTTTTAGTGTTATAGTAGGGTTTAGGGTTAGGGTATGCGTTAGGGTTAGGGTATTTATTAAAGCTGTCCCACTTAGCAATTAAAGGAATATTATTTGAGGTCCAGCCATGGAGAAGAGTTTAGACACTGGGATAAGATAAGGAACACACCCATTATAAAGAAATCACATTAGGATTCTCTTTATAACCAGTTCCTTAAAACACTAGTGCTTAGATAATCTATTGGAGTCAGAAGCAGTCAAGGTTAGCTTAGGGTTAGGGTTAGGTTTAGGGTACTGCTTATGGTACGGGTTCGGTTATGGGTTCGGGTACAGAGTAGCGTATGGGCTAGGGTTAGGCTTAGGGTTAGTTTTAGGGTTAGGGCTCAGTTTAGGGTACGGGTTAGGATTAGGGTACGTGTAAGGGTTAGGGTAGGGGTTAGGTTTAGGTTACGCATTAGGGTTAGGGTATTTATTAAACCTATCCCACTCTCTAGATACCACTTAGCACGTAAAGGAATATTATTTGGGGTCCAGCCATGGAGAAGAGTTTAGACAGTAGGAGAACATAAGGAACACACCCATTAAAAAGAAATCACATTAGGATTCTCTTTCTAACCTGTTCCTTAAAACGCTAGTGCTTAGGAAATCTATTGGAGGCAGAAGCAGTCAAGTGTAGCTTAGGGTTAGGGTTAGGGTTAGGGTACGTCTTACGGTATGGGTTCGGGTATGGTGTAGGGTAGGGTTAGGGTTAGGGTACGGTTTAGGGTACGGGTTCGGGTACGGGATCAGATACGGCGTAGGATATGGGTTAGGGTTAAGTTTAGGGTTTTTTTTAGGGTTAGGGCTCAGTTTAGGGTACGGGTTAAGAATAGGGTACGTGTTAGGGTTAGGGCACGGGTTAGGGTTAAGGTATGCGTTAGGGTCAGGTTATTTATTAAACCTATTCCACTCTCTAGATACCACTTAGCACGTAAAGGAATATTAATTTGGGTCCAGCCATGGAGAAGAGTTTAGACACTAGGATAAGATAAGGAACACACCCATTATAAAGAAGTCACATTAGGATTCTATTTTAACCTGTTCCTTAAAACACTAGTGCTTAGGACATCGATTGGAGGCAAAAGCAGTCAACGGTAGCTTAGGGTTAGGGTTAGGTTTAGGTTTAGGGTAAGAGTACGGCTTAGGGTACGGCTTCGGGTATGACATTGTGTATGGGTTAGTTTTAGGGTTAGGGTTAGTGTTAGGGCTCGGTTTAGGGTACGGGGTAGGATAAGGGTACGGGTTAGGATTAAGGTAGGGGTTTGGGTTAGGGTACGCGTTAAGGTTAGGGTATTTATTAAAGCTATCCCACTCTCTAGGTACCACTTAGCATGTAAAGCATTATTATTTGGGGTCCAGCCATGGAGAAGAGTTTAGACACTAGGATAAGATAAGGAACACACCCATTATAAAGAAATCACATTAGGATTCTCTTTTTAACCTGTTCCTTAAAACACTAGTGCTTAGGAAATGTATTGGAGGCAGAAGCAGTCAAGGGTAGCTTAGGGTTAGGGATAGGGTGAGGGGTAGGGTACGGGTTTGGGTACGGGTTCGTATACGGCGTAGGGTATGGGTTAGGGTTACGGTTAGGGTTACTTTTAGGGTTAGGGCTCGGTTAGGGTTAGGGTTAGAGTTAGGGATAGGGTAAGTGTATGGCTGAGTGTACGGTTTCGGGTATGGCATAGTGTATGGGCTAGGTTTAGGGTCAGGGTTAGTTTTAGGGTTAGGGCTCGGTTTAGGGTACAGGTTAGGATTAAGGTTAGTGTTAGGGTTATGATAGGGGTTAGGGTTAGGATACGCGTTAGGGTTACGGTAATTATTAAACCTATCCCACTCTCTAGATACCACTTAGCACGTAAAGGAATATTATTTGGGGTCCCGCCATGGAGAAGAGTTTAGACACTAGGATAAGATAAGGAACACACCCATTATAAAGAAATCACATTAGGATTCTCTTTTTAACCTGTTCCTCAGAACACTAGTGCCTTGGAAATCTACTGGAGGCAGAATCTGTCAAGGGTAGGTTAGAGTTAGGATTAGCGTTAGGGTATGGCTTAGGGTACGGGTTCGAGTACGGGTTCCGATACAGCATAGGATGTGGGTTAGGGTTAGGTTTAGGGTTTGTTTTAGGGTTAGGGCTCAGTTTAGGGTATGGGTTAGGATTAGGATTAGTGTTAGGCTTAGGGTAGGGGTTAGGGTTAGGGTACGCGTTAAGGTTACGGTAATTATTAAACCTATCCCACTCTCTAGATACCACTTAGCACGTAAAGGAATATTATTTGGGGTCCAGCCATGGAGACGAGTTTAGACACTAGGATAAGATAAGGAACACACCCATCCTAAAGAAATCACATTAGGATTCTCTTTTTAACCTGTTCCTTAAAGCATTAGTGCTTAGGAAATCTATTGGAGGCAGAAGCAGTCAAGGGTAGCTTAGGGTTAGGGTTACGGTACGGCTTAGGGTATGGCATAGGGTACGGGTTCTGGTACAGGTTCGGGCACGACATAGGGTATGGGTTAGAGTTAAGGTTAGGGTTAGTTTTAGTGTTACGGCTCCGTTTATTGTATGGGTTAGGATTAGTGTACTTGCCAGGGTTAGGGTAGATGTTAGGGTTAGGGTAAGCATAAGGTTAGGGTATTTATTAAACCTATCCCACTGTCTAGATACCATAAATCAGGTAAAGGAATATTATTTTGGGTCCAGCCATAGAGAAGTGTTTAGACAGTAGGATAAGATAAGGAACACACCCATTATAAAGAAATCACTTTAGGATTCTCTTCTTAACCTGTTCCTTAAAATACTAGTGCTTAGGAAATCTATTGGAGGCAGAAGCAGTCAAGGGTAGCTTAGGGTTAGGGTTAGGGTTAAGGTTAGGGTACGGCTTAGGGTACGGGTTTGGGTACGGGCTCGGGTATGGCGTAGGGTATAGGCTAGGGTTAGGCTTAGGGTTAGTTTAAGGGGTTAGGGCTCGGTTTAGGGTACGGGTTAGGATTAGGGTACGTGTTAGGGATATGGTAGGGGAAAGGGTTAGGATATGCATTAGGGTTAGGGTATTTATTAAAGCTATCCCACTCTCTAGATACCACTTAGCACATAAAGGATTATTATTTGGTGTCCAGCCATGGAGAAGAGTTTAGAAACTAGGATAAGATAAGGAACACACCCATTATATAGAAATCACATTAGGATTCTCTTTTTAACCAGTTCCTTGAAACACTAGTGTTTAGGAAATATATTGGAGGCAGAATCAGTCAAGCGTAGGTTAGGGTTAGGATTAGCGTTAGGGCATGGCTTAGGGTACGGGTTCGAGTACGGCTTCGGATACAGCATAGGATGTGGGTTAGGGTTAGGTTTAGGGTTTGTTTTAGGGTTAGGGCTCAGTTTAGGGTATGGGTTAGGATAAGGGTTAGTGTTAGGGTTAGGGTAGCGGTTAGGGTTAGGGTACGCGTTAGGGTTACGGCAATTATTAAACCTATCCCACTCTCTAGATACCACTTAGCAGGTAATGGAATATTATTTGGGGTCCATCCATGGATAAGAGTTTAGACACTAGGATAAGATAAGGAACACAACAATTATAAAGAAATCACATCAGGATTCTCTTTTTAACCAATTCCTTAAAACCCTAGTGCTTCCGAAATCTATTGGAGGCAGAAGCAGTCAACAGTAGCTTAGGGTTAGGGTTAGGGTTAGGGTTAGGATTAGGTTACGACCTAGGGTCCGGCATCGGGTACGGGTTCGGGTACGGAGTAGGGTATGGGTTAGGATTAGAGTTAGGGTCAGTTTTAGGGTTAGTGCTCGGTTTAGGTTATGGGTTAGGATTAGGGTACGTGGTAGGGTTATGGTAAGGGTTAGGTTTAGGGTACGTGTTAGGGTTAGGGTATTTATTAAACCTATCCCACCTAGCACGTAAAGGAAATTTATTTGGGGTCCTGCCAAGGAGAAGAGTTTAGAAACTAGAATAAGATAAGGAACACACCCATTAGAAAGAAATCACATTAGGATTCTCTTTTTAACCAGTTCCTTAAAACACTAGTGCTTAGATAGTCTATTGGAGTCAGAAGCAGTCAAGGGTAGCTTAGGGTTAGGGTTAGGTTTAGGGTACTGCTTATGGTACGGGTTCGGTTATGGGTTCGGGTACGGAGTAGGGTATGGGCTAGGGTTAGGCTTAGGGTTAGTTTTAGGGTTAGGGCTCAGTTTAGGGTACAGGTTAGGATTAGGGTACGTGTTAGGGTACGGGTAGGGGTTAGGTTTAGGTTACGCATTAGTGTTAGGGTATTTATTAAACCTATCCTACTCTCTAGATACCACTTAGCACGTAAAGGAATATTATTTGGGGTCCAGCCATGGAGAATTGTTTAGACACTAGGATAAGTTATGGAACACACCCATTATAAAGAAATCACATTAGGATTCTCTCTTTAAGCTGTTCCTTAAAACACCAGTGCTTAGGAAATCCATTGGAGGCAGAAGCAGTCAAGGGTAGCTTAGGGTTAGGGTTAGGGTTAGGGTACTGCTTATGGTACGGGTTCGGGTACGGCGTAGGGTATGGGCTAGGGTTAGGCTTAGGGTTAGTTTTAGGGTTAGGGCTCGGTTTAGGGTATGGGTTAGGATTAGGGTACGTGTTAGTGTTATGGTAGGGGTTAGGGTATGCGTTTGGGTTAGGGTATTTATTAATGCTATCCCACTTAGCACTTAAAGGAATACTATTTGGGGTCCAGCCATGGAGAAGAGTTTAGACACTAGGATAAAATAAGGAACTCACCCATTATAAAGAAATCACATTAGGATTCTCTTTTTAACCTGTTCCTTAAAACACTAGTGCTTAGGAAATCTATTGGAGGCAGAAGCAGTCAAGGGTAGCTTAGGGTTAGGGTTAGGGTTAGGGGTAGGGTACGGGTTCGGGTACGGGTTCGGGTACGGGTTCGTATACGGCGTAGGGTTTGGGTTAGGGTTAGGGTTAGGGTTACTTTTAGGGTTAGAGCTCGGTTAGGGTTAGGGTTAGGGTTAGGGATAGGGTAAGCGTACGGCTGAGTGTACGGTTTCCGGTATGGCATAGTGTATGGGCTAGGTTTAGGGTCAGGGTTAGTTTTAGGGTTAGGGCTCGGTTTAGGGTACGGGTTAGGATTAAGGTTAGTGTTAGGGTTATGATAGGGGTTAGGGTTAGGGTACGCGTTAGGGTTACGGTAATTATTAAACCTATCCCACTCTCTAGATACCACTTAGCACGTAAAAGAATATTATTTGGTGTCCAGCCATGGAGAAGAGTTTAGACACTAGGATAAGATAAGGAACACACCCATTATAAAGAAATCACATTAGGATTCTCTTTTTAACCTGTTCCTCAAAACACTAGTGCTTAGGAAATCTACTGGAGGCAGAATCTGTCAAGGGTAGGTTAGCGTTAGGATTAGCCTTAGGGTATGGCTTAGTGTACGGGTTCGAGTACGGGTTCGGATACAGCATAGGATGTGGGTTAGGGTTAGGTTTAGGGTTTGTTTTAGCGTTAGGGCTCAGTTTAGGGTATGAGTTAGGATTAGGGTTAGTGTTAGGCTTAGGGTAGGGGTTAGGATTAGGGTACACGTTAGGGTTACGGTAATTATTAAACCTATCGCACTCTCTAGATACCACTTAGCACGTAAAGGAATATTATTTGGGGTCCAGCCATGGAGAAGAGTTTAGACACTAGGATAAGATAAGGAACACACCCATCCTAAAGAAATCACATTAGGATTCTCTTTTTAACCTGTTCCTTAAAGCACTAGTGCTTAGGAAATCTATTGGAGGCAGAAGCAGTCAAGGGTAGCTTAGGGTTAGGGTTAGGGTACGGCTTAGGGTATGGCATAGGGTACGGGTACGGGTTAGGGTTAGGGTTTGTTTAAGGGTTAGGGCTCGGTTTAGGGCACGGGTTAGGATTAGGGTACGTGTTAGGGATAGGGTAGGGTTTAGGGTTCGGGTAGGCGTTAGGGTTAGGGTATTTATTAAACCTAGCCCACTCTGTAGATACCACTTAGCACGTAAAGGAATATTCTTTGAGGTCCAGCCATGGAGAAGAGTTTAGACACTAGGATACGATAAGGAACGCACCCATTATAAAGAAATCACATTAGGATTATCTTGTTAACCTGTTCCTTAAAACACTAGTGCTTAGGAAACCTATTGGAGGCAGAAGCAGTCAAGGGTAACTTAGGGTTAGGTTTAGGGTTAGGGTTACGGTATGGCTTAGGGTACGGGTTCTGGTACAGGTTCGGGCACGGCATAGGGTATGGGTTAGAGTTACGGTTAGGGTTAGTTTTAGTGTTACGGCTCGGTTTATGGTATGGGTTAGGATTAAGGTACGTGTCAGGGTTAGGGTAGGTGTTAGGGTTAGGGTAAGCATAAGGTTAGGGTATTTATTAAAGCTATCCCACTGTCTAGATACCATAAATCAGGTAAAGGAATATTATTTTGGGTCCAGCCATAGAGAAGAGTTTAGACAGTAGGATAAGATAAGGAACACACCCATGGTAAAGAAATCACTTTAGGATTCTCTTTTTAAGCTGTTCCTTAAAACACTAGTGCTTAGGAAATCTATTGGAGGAAGAAGCAGTCAAAGGTAGCTTAGGGTTAGGGTTAGGGTTAATGTTAGGGTACTGCTTATGGTACGGGTTCGGATACGATGTAGGGTATGTGTTAGGGTTAGTGTTAGGGTTAGTTTTATTCTTAGGGCTCGGTTTAGGGTATGGGTTAGGATTAGTGTACGTGTTAGTGTTAGTGTAGGGGTTTGGGATAGGGTAGGCGTTAGGGTTAGGATAATTATTAAACCTATCCAACTCTCTAGATACCACTTAGCACGTAAAGGAATATTATTTGGGGTCCAGCCATGGAGAAGAGTTTAGACAGTAGGAGAAGATAAGGAACACACCCATTAAAAATAAATCACATTAGGATTCTCTTTTTAACCTGTTCCTTAAAACACTAGTGCTTAGGAAATCTATTGGAGGCAGAAGCAGTCAAGTGTAGCTTAGGGTTAGGGTTAGGGTTAGGGTACGTCTTACGGCATGGGTTCGGCTATGGTGTAGGTTTGGGTTAGGGTTAGGGTTAGGGTACGGTTTAGGGTACGGTTTCGGGTACGGGTTCAGATACGGCGTAGGATATGGGTTAGGGTTAGGTTTAGGGTTTTTTTTAGGGTTAGGGCTCAGTTTAGGGTACGGGTTAAGAATAGGGTACGTGTTAGGGTTAGGGTACGGGTTAGGGTTAAGTTATGCGTTAGGGTCAGGGTATTTATTAAACCTATTCCACTCTCTAGATACCACTTAGCACGTAAAGGAATATTAATTTGGGTCCAGCCATGGAGAAGAGTTTAGACACTAGGATAAGATACGAAACACACCCATTATAAACAAGACACATTAGGATTCTCTTTTTAACCTGTTCTTTAAAACACTAGTGCTTAGGACATCGATTGGAGGCAGAAGCAGTCAACGGTAGCTTAGGGTTAGGGTTAGCGTTAGGGTTAGGGTTAGGGTTAGGTTTAGGTTTAGGGTAAGAGTACGGCTTAGGGTACGGCTTCGGGTATGACATAGTGTATAGGTTAGTTTAGGGTTAGGGTTAGTTTTAGGGTTAATGTTAGGGCTCGGTTTAGGGTACGGCGTAGGATAAGGGTACGGGTTAGTGTTAAGGTAGGGGTTTGGGTTAGGGTACGCATTAAGGTTAGGGTATTTATTAAAGCTATCCCACTCTCTAGGTACCGCTTAGCACGTAAAGCATTATTATTTGGGTTCCAGCCATGGAGAAGAGTTTAGACACTAGGATAAGATAAGGAACACACCCATTATAAAGAAATCACATTAGGATTCTCTATTTAACCTGTTCCTTAAAACACTAGTGCTTAGGAAATCTATTGGAGGCAGAAGCAGTCAAGAGTAGCTTAGGGTTAGGGTTAGGGTTAGGGTTACGGTACGGCTTAGGGTACTGGTTCGGGTACGGTTTCGAGTACGGCGTAGGGTATGGGTTAAGTTTAGGGTTAGGTTTAGTTTTAGGGTTAGGGCTCCTGTTTAGGGTACGGGTTAGTTTTAGGGTACTTGTTACGGTTAGGGTAGGTGTTAGGGTTAGGGTACGAGTTAGGGTTAGGGTGTTTTTTAAACCTATCCCACTCCCTAGGTATCAGTTAGCACGTAAAGGAATATTATTTAGGGTCCAGCCATGGAGAAGAGTTTAGACACTAGGATAAGATAAGGAACACACCCATTATAAAGAAATCACATTAGGATTCTCTTTTTAAGCTGTATCGTAAAACACTAGTGCTTAGGAGATCTATAGGAGGCAGAAGCAGTCAAGGTTAGCTTAGTGTTAGGGTTAGGGTTAGGGTTAGAGTTACGTTTAGGGTACGGCTTAGGGTACGGGTTCGGGTACGGTTTCGGGTACGGCGTAGGGTATGGGTTAGGTTTAGGGTTAGGGTTAGTATTAGGGTTAGGGGTCGGTGTAGGTTACGGGTTAGGATTAGCGTACGTGTTAGGGTTAGGGTATGCGTTAGGGTTAGGGTATTTATTAAACCTATCCCACTCTCTAGATACCACTGAGCAGGTAAAGGAATATTATTTTGGGTCCAACCATGGAAAAGAGTTTAGACACTAGGATAAGATAAGGAACACACCCATTATAAAGAAATCACATTAGGATTCTCTTTTTAAGCTGTTCCTTAAAACACTAGTGCTTAGGAAATCCACTGGAGGCAGAAGCAGTCAAGGGTAGCTTAGGGTTAGGGTTAGGGTACTGCTTATGGTACGGGTTCGGTTACGGATTCGGGTACGGCGTAGGGTATGGGCTAGGTTTAGGCTTAGGGTTAGTTTTAGGGTTAGGGCTCGGTTTAGGGTACGGGTTAGAATTAGTGTACGTTTTAGTGTTATAGTAGGGTTTAGGGTTAGGGTATGCGTTAGGGTTAGGGTATTTATTAAAGCTGTCCCACTTAGCAATTAAAGGAATATTATTTGAGGTCCAGCCATGGAGAAGAGTTTAGACACTGGGATAAGATAAGGAACACACCCATTATAAAGAAATCACATTAGGATTCTCTTTATAACCAGTTCCTTAAAACACTAGTGCTTAGATAATCTATTGGAGTCAGAAGCAGTCAAGGTTAGCTTAGGGTTAGGGTTAGGTTTAGGGTACTGCTTATGGTACGGGTTCGGTTATGGGTTCGGGTACAGAGTAGCGTATGGGCTAGGGTTAGGCTTAGGGTTAGTTTTAGGGTTAGGGCTCAGTTTAGGGTACGGGTTAGGATTAGGGTACGTGTAAGGGTTAGGGTAGGGGTTAGGTTTAGGTTACGCATTAGGGTTAGGGTATTTATTAAACCTATCCCACTCTCTAGATACCACTTAGCACGTAAAGGAATATTATTTGGGGTCCAGCCATGGAGAAGAGTTTAGACAGTAGGAGAACATAAGGAACACACCCATTAAAAAGAAATCACATTAGGATTCTCTTTCTAACCTGTTCCTTAAAACGCTAGTGCTTAGGAAATCTATTGGAGGCAGAAGCAGTCAAGTGTAGCTTAGGGTTAGGGTTAGGGTTAGGGTACGTCTTACGGTATGGGTTCGGGTATGGTGTAGGGTAGGGTTAGGGTTAGGGTACGGTTTAGGGTACGGGTTCGGGTACGGGATCAGATACGGCGTAGGATATGGGTTAGGGTTAAGTTTAGGGTTTTTTTTAGGGTTAGGGCTCAGTTTAGGGTACGGGTTAAGAATAGGGTACGTGTTAGGGTTAGGGCACGGGTTAGGGTTAAGGTATGCGTTAGGGTCAGGTTATTTATTAAACCTATTCCACTCTCTAGATACCACTTAGCACGTAAAGGAATATTAATTTGGGTCCAGCCATGGAGAAGAGTTTAGACACTAGGATAAGATAAGGAACACACCCATTATAAAGAAGTCACATTAGGATTCTATTTTAACCTGTTCCTTAAAACACTAGTGCTTAGGACATCGATTGGAGGCAAAAGCAGTCAACGGTAGCTTAGGGTTAGGGTTAGGTTTAGGTTTAGGGTAAGAGTACGGCTTAGGGTACGGCTTCGGGTATGACATTGTGTATGGGTTAGTTTTAGGGTTAGGGTTAGTGTTAGGGCTCGGTTTAGGGTACGGGGTAGGATAAGGGTACGGGTTAGGATTAAGGTAGGGGTTTGGGTTAGGGTACGCGTTAAGGTTAGGGTATTTATTAAAGCTATCCCACTCTCTAGGTACCACTTAGCATGTAAAGCATTATTATTTGGGGTCCAGCCATGGAGAAGAGTTTAGACACTAGGATAAGATAAGGAACACACCCATTATAAAGAAATCACATTAGGATTCTCTTTTTAACCTGTTCCTTAAAACACTAGTGCTTAGGAAATGTATTGGAGGCAGAAGCAGTCAAGGGTAGCTTAGGGTTAGGGATAGGGTGAGGGGTAGGGTACGGGTTTGGGTACGGGTTCGTATACGGCGTAGGGTATGGGTTAGGGTTACGGTTAGGGTTACTTTTAGGGTTAGGGCTCGGTTAGGGTTAGGGTTAGAGTTAGGGATAGGGTAAGTGTACGGCTGAGTGTACGGTTTCGGGTATGGCATAGTGTATGGGCTAGGTTTAGGGTCAGGGTTAGTTTTAGGGTTAGGGCTCGGTTTAGGGTACAGGTTAGGATTAAGGTTAGTGTTAGGGTTATGATAGGGGTTAGGGTTAGGATACGCGTTAGGGTTACGGTAATTATTAAACCTATCCCACTCTCTAGATACCACTTAGCACGTAAAGGAATATTATTTGGGGTCCCGCCATGGAGAAGAGTTTAGACACTAGGATAAGATAAGGAACACACCCATTATAAAGAAATCACATTAGGATTCTCTTTTTAACCTGTTCCTCAGAACACTAGTGCCTTGGAAATCTACTGGAGGCAGAATCTGTCAAGGGTAGGTTAGAGTTAGGATTAGCGTTAGGGTATGGCTTAGGGTACGGGTTCGAGTACGGGTTCCGATACAGCATAGGATGTGGGTTAGGGTTAGGTTTAGGGTTTGTTTTAGGGTTAGGGCTCAGTTTAGGGTATGGGTTAGGATTAGGATTAGTGTTAGGCTTAGGGTAGGGGTTAGGGTTAGGGTACGCGTTAAGGTTACGGTAATTATTAAACCTATCCCACTCTCTAGATACCACTTAGCACGTAAAGGAATATTATTTGGGGTCCAGCCATGGAGACGAGTTTAGACACTAGGATAAGATAAGGAACACACCCATCCTAAAGAAATCACATTAGGATTCTCTTTTTAACCTGTTCCTTAAAGCATTAGTGCTTAGGAAATCTATTGGAGGCAGAAGCAGTCAAGGGTAGCTTAGGGTTAGGGTTACGGTACGGCTTAGGGTATGGCATAGGGTACGGGTTCTGGTACAGGTTCGGGCACGACATAGGGTATGGGTTAGAGTTAAGGTTAGGGTTAGTTTTAGTGTTACGGCTCCGTTTATTGTATGGGTTAGGATTAGTGTACTTGCCAGGGTTAGGGTAGATGTTAGGGTTAGGGTAAGCATAAGGTTAGGGTATTTATTAAACCTATCCCACTGTCTAGATACCATAAATCAGGTAAAGGAATATTATTTTGGGTCCAGCCATAGAGAAGTGTTTAGACAGTAGGATAAGATAAGGAACACACCCATTATAAAGAAATCACTTTAGGATTCTCTTCTTAACCTGTTCCTTAAAATACTAGTGCTTAGGAAATCTATTGGAGGCAGAAGCAGTCAAGGGTAGCTTAGGGTTAGGGTTAGGGTTAAGGTTAGGGTACGGCTTAGGGTACGGGTTTGGGTACGGGCTCGGGTATGGCGTAGGGTATAGGCTAGGGTTAGGCTTAGGGTTAGTTTAAGGGGTTAGGGCTCGGTTTAGGGTACGGGTTAGGATTAGGGTACGTGTTAGGGATATGGTAGGGGAAAGGGTTAGGATATGCATTAGGGTTAGGGTATTTATTAAAGCTATCCCACTCTCTAGATACCACTTAGCACATAAAGGATTATTATTTGGTGTCCAGCCATGGAGAAGAGTTTAGAAACTAGGATAAGATAAGGAACACACCCATTATATAGAAATCACATTAGGATTCTCTTTTTAACCAGTTCCTTGAAACACTAGTGTTTAGGAAATATATTGGAGGCAGAATCAGTCAAGCGTAGGTTAGGGTTAGGATTAGCGTTAGGGCATGGCTTAGGGTACGGGTTCGAGTACGGCTTCGGATACAGCATAGGATGTGGGTTAGGGTTAGGTTTAGGGTTTGTTTTAGGGTTAGGGCTCAGTTTAGGGTATGGGTTAGGATAAGGGTTAGTGTTAGGGTTAGGGTAGCGGTTAGGGTTAGGGTACGCGTTAGGGTTACGGCAATTATTAAACCTATCCCACTCTCTAGATACCACTTAGCAGGTAATGGAATATTATTTGGGGTCCATCCATGGATAAGAGTTTAGACACTAGGATAAGATAAGGAACACAACAATTATAAAGAAATCACATCAGGATTCTCTTTTTAACCAATTCCTTAAAACCCTAGTGCTTCCGAAATCTATTGGAGGCAGAAGCAGTCAACAGTAGCTTAGGGTTAGGGTTAGGGTTAGGGTTAGGATTAGGTTACGACCTAGGGTCCGGCATCGGGTACGGGTTCGGGTACGGAGTAGGGTATGGGTTAGGATTAGAGTTAGGGTCAGTTTTAGGGTTAGTGCTCGGTTTAGGTTATGGGTTAGGATTAGGGTACGTGGTAGGGTTATGGTAAGGGTTAGGTTTAGGGTACGTGTTAGGGTTAGGGTATTTATTAAACCTATCCCACCTAGCACGTAAAGGAAATTTATTTGGGGTCCTGCCAAGGAGAAGAGTTTAGAAACTAGAATAAGATAAGGAACACACCCATTAGAAAGAAATCACATTAGGATTCTCTTTTTAACCAGTTCCTTAAAACACTAGTGCTTAGATAGTCTATTGGAGTCAGAAGCAGTCAAGGGTAGCTTAGGGTTAGGGTTAGGTTTAGGGTACTGCTTATGGTACGGGTTCGGTTATGGGTTCGGGTACGGAGTAGGGTATGGGCTAGGGTTAGGCTTAGGGTTAGTTTTAGGGTTAGGGCTCAGTTTAGGGTACAGGTTAGGATTAGGGTACGTGTTAGGGTACGGGTAGGGGTTAGGTTTAGGTTACGCATTAGTGTTAGGGTATTTATTAAACCTATCCTACTCTCTAGATACCACTTAGCACGTAAAGGAATATTATTTGGGGTCCAGCCATGGAGAATTGTTTAGACACTAGGATAAGTTATGGAACACACCCATTATAAAGAAATCACATTAGGATTCTCTCTTTAAGCTGTTCCTTAAAACACCAGTGCTTAGGAAATCCATTGGAGGCAGAAGCAGTCAAGGGTAGCTTAGGGTTAGGGTTAGGGTACTGCTTATGGTACGGGTTCGGGTACGGCGTAGGGTATGGGCTAGGGTTAGGCTTAGGGTTAGTTTTAGGGTTAGGGCTCGGTTTAGGGTATGGGTTAGGATTAGGGTACGTGTTAGTGTTATGGTAGGGGTTAGGGTATGCGTTTGGGTTAGGGTATTTATTAATGCTATCCCACTTAGCACTTAAAGGAATACTATTTGGGGTCCAGCCATGGAGAAGAGTTTAGACACTAGGATAAAATAAGGAACTCACCCATTATAAAGAAATCACATTAGGATTCTCTTTTTAACCTGTTCCTTAAAACACTAGTGCTTAGGAAATCTATTGGAGGCAGAAGCAGTCAAGGGTAGCTTAGGGTTAGGGTTAGGGTTAGGGGTAGGGTACGGGTTCGGGTACGGGTTCGGGTACGGGTTCGTATACGGCGTAGGGTTTGGGTTAGGGTTAGGGTTAGGGTTACTTTTAGGGTTAGAGCTCGGTTAGGGTTAGGGTTAGGGTTAGGGATAGGGTAAGCGTACGGCTGAGTGTACGGTTTCCGGTATGGCATAGTGTATGGGCTAGGTTTAGGGTCAGGGTTAGTTTTAGGGTTAGGGCTCGGTTTAGGGTACGGGTTAGGATTAAGGTTAGTGTTAGGGTTATGATAGGGGTTAGGGTTAGGGTACGCGTTAGGGTTACGGTAATTATTAAACCTATCCCACTCTCTAGATACCACTTAGCACGTAAAAGAATATTATTTGGTGTCCAGCCATGGAGAAGAGTTTAGACACTAGGATAAGATAAGGAACACACCCATTATAAAGAAATCACATTAGGATTCTCTTTTTAACCTGTTCCTCAAAACACTAGTGCTTAGGAAATCTACTGGAGGCAGAATCTGTCAAGGGTAGGTTAGCGTTAGGATTAGCCTTAGGGTATGGCTTAGTGTACGGGTTCGAGTACGGGTTCGGATACAGCATAGGATGTGGGTTAGGGTTAGGTTTAGGGTTTGTTTTAGCGTTAGGGCTCAGTTTAGGGTATGAGTTAGGATTAGGGTTAGTGTTAGGCTTAGGGTAGGGGTTAGGATTAGGGTACACGTTAGGGTTACGGTAATTATTAAACCTATCGCACTCTCTAGATACCACTTAGCACGTAAAGGAATATTATTTGGGGTCCAGCCATGGAGAAGAGTTTAGACACTAGGATAAGATAAGGAACACACCCATCCTAAAGAAATCACATTAGGATTCTCTTTTTAACCTGTTCCTTAAAGCACTAGTGCTTAGGAAATCTATTGGAGGCAGAAGCAGTCAAGGGTAGCTTAGGGTTAGGGTTAGGGTACGGCTTAGGGTATGGCATAGGGTACGGGTACGGGTTAGGGTTAGGGTTTGTTTAAGGGTTAGGGCTCGGTTTAGGGCACGGGTTAGGATTAGGGTACGTGTTAGGGATAGGGTAGGGTTTAGGGTTCGGGTAGGCGTTAGGGTTAGGGTATTTATTAAACCTAGCCCACTCTGTAGATACCACTTAGCACGTAAAGGAATATTCTTTGAGGTCCAGCCATGGAGAAGAGTTTAGACACTAGGATACGATAAGGAACGCACCCATTATAAAGAAATCACATTAGGATTATCTTGTTAACCTGTTCCTTAAAACACTAGTGCTTAGGAAACCTATTGGAGGCAGAAGCAGTCAAGGGTAACTTAGGGTTAGGTTTAGGGTTAGGGTTACGGTATGGCTTAGGGTACGGGTTCTGGTACAGGTTCGGGCACGGCATAGGGTATGGGTTAGAGTTACGGTTAGGGTTAGTTTTAGTGTTACGGCTCGGTTTATGGTATGGGTTAGGATTAAGGTACGTGTCAGGGTTAGGGTAGGTGTTAGGGTTAGGGTAAGCATAAGGTTAGGGTATTTATTAAAGCTATCCCACTGTCTAGATACCATAAATCAGGTAAAGGAATATTATTTTGGGTCCAGCCATAGAGAAGAGTTTAGACAGTAGGATAAGATAAGGAACACACCCATGGTAAAGAAATCACTTTAGGATTCTCTTTTTAAGCTGTTCCTTAAAACACTAGTGCTTAGGAAATCTATTGGAGGAAGAAGCAGTCAAAGGTAGCTTAGGGTTAGGGTTAGGGTTAATGTTAGGGTACTGCTTATGGTACGGGTTCGGATACGATGTAGGGTATGTGTTAGGGTTAGTGTTAGGGTTAGTTTTATTCTTAGGGCTCGGTTTAGGGTATGGGTTAGGATTAGTGTACGTGTTAGTGTTAGTGTAGGGGTTTGGGATAGGGTAGGCGTTAGGGTTAGGATAATTATTAAACCTATCCAACTCTCTAGATACCACTTAGCACGTAAAGGAATATTATTTGGGGTCCAGCCATGGAGAAGAGTTTAGACAGTAGGAGAAGATAAGGAACACACCCATTAAAAATAAATCACATTAGGATTCTCTTTTTAACCTGTTCCTTAAAACACTAGTGCTTAGGAAATCTATTGGAGGCAGAAGCAGTCAAGTGTAGCTTAGGGTTAGGGTTAGGGTTAGGGTACGTCTTACGGCATGGGTTCGGCTATGGTGTAGGTTTGGGTTAGGGTTAGGGTTAGGGTACGGTTTAGGGTACGGTTTCGGGTACGGGTTCAGATACGGCGTAGGATATGGGTTAGGGTTAGGTTTAGGGTTTTTTTTAGGGTTAGGGCTCAGTTTAGGGTACGGGTTAAGAATAGGGTACGTGTTAGGGTTAGGGTACGGGTTAGGGTTAAGTTATGCGTTAGGGTCAGGGTATTTATTAAACCTATTCCACTCTCTAGATACCACTTAGCACGTAAAGGAATATTAATTTGGGTCCAGCCATGGAGAAGAGTTTAGACACTAGGATAAGATACGAAACACACCCATTATAAACAAGACACATTAGGATTCTCTTTTTAACCTGTTCTTTAAAACACTAGTGCTTAGGACATCGATTGGAGGCAGAAGCAGTCAACGGTAGCTTAGGGTTAGGGTTAGGGTTAGGGTTAGCGTTAGGGTTAGGGTTAGGGTTAGGTTTAGGTTTAGGGTAAGAGTACGGCTTAGGGTACGGCTTCGGGTATGACATAGTGTATAGGTTAGTTTAGGGTTAGGGTTAGTTTTAGGGTTAGTGTTAGGGCTCGGTTTAGGGTACGGCGTAGGATAAGGGTACGGGTTAGTGTTAAGGTAGGGGTTTGGGTTAGGGTACGCGTTAAGGTTAGGGTATTTATTAAAGCTATCCCACTCTCTAGGTACCGCTTAGCACGTAAAGCATTATTATTTGGGTTCCAGCCATGGAGAAGAGTTTAGACACTAGGATAAGATAAGGAACACACCCATTATAAAGAAATCACATTAGGATTCTCTATTTAACCTGTTCCTTAAAACACTAGTGCTTAGGAAATCTATTGGAGGCAGAAGCAGTCAAGAGTAGCTTAGGGTTAGGGGTACGGTTAGGGTTACGGTACGGCTTAGGGTACTGGTTCGGGTACGGTTTCGAGTACGGCGTAGGGTATGGGTTAAGTTTAGGGTTAGGTTTAGTTTTAGGGTTAGGGCTCCTGTTTAGGGTACGGGTTAGTTTTAGGGTACTTGTTACGGTTAGGGTAGGTGTTAGGGTTAGGGTACGAGTTAGGGTTAGGGTGTTTTTTAAACCTATCCCACTCCCTAGGTATCAGTTAGCACGTAAAGGAATATTATTTAGGGTCCAGCCATGGAGAAGAGTTTAGACACTAGGATAAGATAAGGAACACACCCATTATAAAGAAATCACATTAGGATTCTCTTTTTAAGCTGTATCGTAAAACACTAGTGCTTAGGAGATCTATAGGAGGCAGAAGCAGTCAAGGTTAGCTTAGTGTTAGGGTTAGGGTTAGGGTTAGAGTTACGTTTAGGGTACGGCTTAGGGTACGGGTTCGGGTACGGTTTCGGGTACGGCGTAGGGTATGGGTTAGGTTTAGGGTTAGGGTTAGTATTAGGGTTAGGGGTCGGTGTAGGTTACGGGTTAGGATTAGCGTACGTGTTAGGGTTAGGGTATGCGTTAGGGTTAGGGTATTTATTAAACCTATCCCACTCTCTAGATACCACTGAGCAGGTAAAGGAATATTATTTTGGGTCCAACCATGGAAAAGAGTTTAGACACTAGGATAAGATAAGGAACACACCCATTATAAAGAAATCACATTAGGATTCTCTTTTTAAGCTGTTCCTTAAAACACTAGTGCTTAGGAAATCCACTGGAGGCAGAAGCAGTCAAGGGTAGCTTAGGGTTAGGGTTAGGGTACTGCTTATGGTACGGGTTCGGTTACGGATTCGGGTACGGCGTAGGGTATGGGCTAGGTTTAGGCTTAGGGTTAGTTTTAGGGTTAGGGCTCGGTTTAGGGTACGGGTTAGAATTAGTGTACGTTTTAGTGTTATAGTAGGGTTTAGGGTTAGGGTATGCGTTAGGGTTAGGGTATTTATTAAAGCTGTCCCACTTAGCAATTAAAGGAATATTATTTGAGGTCCAGCCATGGAGAAGAGTTTAGACACTGGGATAAGATAAGGAACACACCCATTATAAAGAAATCACATTAGGATTCTCTTTTTAACCTGTTCCTTAAAACACTAGTGCTTAGGAAATCTATTGGAGGCAGAAGCTGTCAAGGGTAGCTTAGGGTTAGGGTTAGGGTTAGGGTACGGCTTAAGGTACGGGTTCGGTTAAGGCTTCATACACGGCGTAGGGTATGGGCTAGGGTTAGGCTTAGGGTTAGTTTTAGGGTTAGGGCTCGGTTTAGGGTACGGTTTAGGATTAGGGTACGTGTTAGGGATATGGTAGGGGATAGGGTTAGGATATGCGTTAGGGTTAGGGTATTTATTAAAGCTATCCCACTCTCTAGATACCACTTAGCACGTAAAGGATTATTATTTGGTGTCCAGCCATGGAGAAGAGTTTAGAAACTAGGATAAGATAAGGAACACACCCATTATAAAGAAATCACATTAGGATTCTCTTTTTAACCAGTTCCTTGAAACACTAGTGTTTAGGAAATATATTGGAGGCAGAATCAGTCAAGTAGGTTAGGGTTAGGATTAGCGTTAGGGCATGGCTTAGGGTACGGGTTTGAGTACGGCTTCGGATACAGCATAGGATGTGGGTTAGGGTTAGGTTTAGGGTTTGTTTTAGGGTTAGGGCTCAGTTTAGGGTATGTGTTAGGATAAGGGTTAGTGTTAGGGTTAGGGTAGGGGTTAGGGTTAGGTTACGCGTTAGGGTTAGGTTATTTATTAAACCTATCCCACCTAGCACGTAAAGGAAAATTATTTGGGGTCCAGCCAAGGAGAAGAGTTTAGAAACTAGAACAAGATAAGGAACACACCCATTAGAAAGAAATCACATTAGGATTCTCTTTATAACCAGTTCCTTAAAACACTAGTGCTTAGATAATCTATTGGAGTCAGAAGCAGTCAAGGTTAGCTTAGGGTTAGGGTTAGGTTTAGGGTACTGCTTATGGTACGGGTTCGGTTATGGGTTCGGGTACAGAGTAGGGTATGGGCTAGGGTTAGGCTTAGGGTTAGTTTTAGGGTTAGGGCTCAGTTTAGGGTACGGGTTAGGATTAGGGTACGTGTAAGGGTTAGGGTAGGGGTTAGGTTTAGGTTACGCATTAGGGTTAGGGTATTTATTAAACCTATCCCACTCTCTAGATACCACTTAGCACGTAAAGGAATATTATTTGGGGTCCAGCCATGGAGAAGAGTTTAGACAGTAGGAGAACATAAGGAACACACCCATTAAAAAGAAATCACATTAGGATTCTCTTTCTAACCTGTTCCTTAAAACGCTAGTGCTTAGGAAATCTATTGGAGGCAGAAGCAGTCAAGTGTAGCTTAGGGTTAGGGTTAGGGTTAGGGTACGTCTTACGGTATGGGTTCGGGTATGGTGTAGGGTAGGGTTAGGGTTAGGGTACGGTTTAGGGTACGGGTTCGGGTACGGGATCAGATACGGCGTAGGATATGGGTTAGGGTTAAGTTTAGGGTTTTTTTTAGGGTTAGGGCTCAGTTTAGGGTACGGGTTAAGAATAGGGTACGTGTTAGGGTTAGGGCACGGGTTAGGGTTAAGGTATGCGTTAGGGTCAGGTTATTTATTAAACCTATTCCACTCTCTAGATACCACTTAGCACGTAAAGGAATATTAATTTGGGTCCAGCCATGGAGAAGAGTTTAGACACTAGGATAAGATAAGGAACACACCCATTATAAAGAAGTCACATTAGGATTCTATTTTAACCTGTTCCTTAAAACACTAGTGCTTAGGACATCGATTGGAGGCAAAAGCAGTCAACGGTAGCTTAGGGTTAGGGTTAGGTTTAGGTTTAGGGTAAGAGTACGGCTTAGGGTACGGCTTCGGGTATGACATTGTGTATGGGTTAGTTTTAGGGTTAGGGTTAGTGTTAGGGCTCGGTTTAGGGTACGGGGTAGGATAAGGGTACGGGTTAGGATTAAGGTAGGGGTTTGGGTTAGGGTACGCGTTAAGGTTAGGGTATTTATTAAAGCTATCCCACTCTCTAGGTACCACTTAGCACGTAAAGCATTATTATTTAGGGTCCAGCCATGGAGAAGAGTTTAGACACTAGGATAAGATAAGGAACACACCCATTATAAAGAAATCACATTAGGATTCTCTTTTTAACCTGTTCCTTAAAACACTAGTGCTTAGGAAATGTATTGGAGGCAGAAGCAGTCAAGGGTAGCTTAGGGTTAGGGATAGGGTGAGGGGTAGGGTACGGGTTTGGGTACGGGTTCGTATACGGCGTAGGGTATGGGTTAGGGTTACGGTTAGGGTTACTTTTAGGGTTAGGGCTCGGTTAGGGTTAGGGTTAGAGTTAGGGATAGGGTAAGTGTACGGCTGAGTGTACGGTTTCGGGTATGGCATAGTGTATGGGCTAGGTTTAGGGTCAGGGTTAGTTTTAGGGTTAGGGCTCGGTTTAGGGTACAGGTTAGGATTAAGGTTAGTGTTAGGGTTATGATAGGGGTTAGGGTTAGGATACGCGTTAGGGTTACGGTAATTATTAAACCTATCCCACTCTCTAGATACCACTTAGCACGTAAAGGAATATTATTTGGGGTCCCGCCATGGAGAAGAGTTTAGACACTAGGATAAGATAAGGAACACACCCATTATAAAGAAATCACATTAGGATTCTCTTTTTAACCTGTTCCTCAGAACACTAGTGCTTTGGAAATCTACTGGAGGCAGAATCTGTCAAGGGTAGGTTAGAGTTAGGATTAGCGTTAGGGTATGGCTTAGGGTACGGGTTCGAGTACGGGTTCCGATACAGCATAGGATGTGGGTTAGGGTTAGGTTTAGGGTTTGTTTTAGGGTTAGGGCTCAGTTTAGGGTATGGGTTAGGATTAGGATTAGTGTTAGGCTTAGGGTAGGGGTTAGGGTTAGGGTACGCGTTAAGGTTACGGTAATTATTAAACCTATCCCACTCTCTAGATACCACTTAGCACGTAAAGGAATATTATTTGGGGTCCAGCCATGGAGAAGAGTTTAGACACTAGGATAAGATAAGGAACACACCCATCCTAAAGAAATCACATTAGGATTCTCTTTTTAACCTGTTCCTTAAAGCATTAGTGCTTAGGAAATCTATTGGAGGCAGAAGCAGTCAAGGGTAGCTTAGGGTTAGGGTTACGGTACGGCTTAGGGTATGGCATAGGGTACGGGTTCTGGTACAGGTTCGGGCACGACATAGGGTATGGGTTAGAGTTAAGGTTAGGGTTAGTTTTAGTGTTACGGCTCCGTTTATTGTATGGGTTAGGATTAGTGTACTTGCCAGGGTTAGGGTAGATGTTAGGGTTAGGGTAAGCATAAGGTTAGGGTATTTATTAAACCTATCCCACTGTCTAGATACCATAAATCAGGTAAAGGAATATTATTTTGGGTCCAGCCATAGAGAAGTGTTTAGACAGTAGGATAAGATAAGGAACACACCCATTATAAAGAAATCACTTTAGGATTCTCTTCTTAACCTGTTCCTTAAAATACTAGTGCTTAGGAAATCTATTGGAGGCAGAAGCAGTCAAGGGTAGCTTAGGGTTAGGGTTAGGGTTAAGGTTAGGGTACGGCTTAGGGTATGGGTTCGGGTACGGGCTCGGGTATGGCGTAGGGTATAGGCTAGGGTTAGGCTTAGGGTTAGTTTAAGGGTTTAGGGTACGGGTTAGGATTAGGGTACGTGTTAGGGATATGGTAGGGGAAAGGGTTAGGATATGCATTAGGGTTAGGGTATTTATTAAAGCTATCCCACTCTCTAGATACCACTTAGCACATAAAGGATTATTATTTGGTGTCCAGCCATGGAGAAGAGTTTAGAAACTAGGATAAGATAAGGAACACACCCATTATATAGAAATCACATTAGGATTCTCTTTTTAACCAGTTCCTTGAAACACTAGTGTTTAGGAAATATATTGGAGGCAGAATCAGTCAAGCATAGGTTAGGGTTAGGATTAGCGTTAGGGCATGGCTTAGGGTACGGGTTCGAGTACGGCTTCAGATACAGCATAGGATGTGGGTTAGGGTTAGGTTTAGGGTTTGTTTTAGGGTTAGGGCTCAGTTTAGGGTATGGGTTAGGATAAGGGTTAGTGTTAGGGTTAGGGTAGCGGTTAGGGTTAGGGTACGCGTTAGGGTTACGGCAATTATTAAACCTATCCCACTCTCTAGATACCACTTAGCAGGTAAAGGAATATTATTTGGGGTCCATCCATGGATAAGAGTTTAGACACTAGGATAAGATAAGGAACACAACAATTATAAAGAAATCACATCAGGATTCTCTTTTTAACCAATTCCTTAAAACCCTAGTGCTTCCGAAATCTATTGGAGGCAGAAGCAGTCAACAGTAGCTTAGGGTTAGGGTTAGGGTTAGGGTTAGGATTAGGTTACGACCTAGGGTCCGGCATCGGGTACGGGTTCGGGTACGGAGTAGGGTATGGGTTAGGATTAGAGTTAGGGTCAGTTTTAGGGTTAGTGCTCGGTTTAGGTTATGGGTTAGGATTAGGGTACGTGGTAGGGTTATGGTAAGGGTTAGGTTTAGGGTACGTGTTAGGGTTAGGGTATTTATTAAACCTATCCCACCTAGCACGTAAAGGAAATTTATTTGGGGTCCTGCCAAGGAGAAGAGTTTAGAAACTAGAATAAGATAAGGAACACACCCATTAGAAAGAAATCACATTAGGATTCTCTTTTTAACCAGTTCCTTAAAACACTAGTGCTTAGATAGTCTATTGGAGTCAGAAGCAGTCAAGGGTAGCTTAGGGTTAGGGTTAGGTTTAGGGTACTGCTTATGGTACGGGTTCGGTTATGGGTTCGGGTACGGAGTAGGGTATGGGCTAGGGTTAGGCTTAGGGTTAGTTTTAGGGTTAGGGCTCAGTTTAGGGTACAGGTTAGGATTAGGGTACGTGTTAGGGTACGGGTAGGGGTTAGGTTTAGGTTACGCATTAGTGTTAGGGTATTTATTAAACCTATCCTACTCTCTAGATACCACTTAGCACGTAAAGGAATATTATTTGGGGTCCAGCCATGGAGAATTGTTTAGACACTAGGATAAGTTATGGAACACACCCATTATAAAGAAATCACATTAGGATTCTCTCTTTAAGCTGTTCCTTAAAACACCAGTGCTTAGGAAATCCATTGGAGGCAGAAGCAGTCAAGGGTAGCTTAGGGTTAGGGTTAGGGTTAGGGTACTGCTTATGGTACGGGTTCGGGTACGGCGTAGGGTATGGGCTAGGGTTAGGCTTAGGGTTAGTTTTAGGGTTAGGGCTCGGTTTAGGGTATGGGTTAGGATTAGGGTACGTGTTAGTGTTATGGTAGGGGTTAGGGTATGCGTTTGGGTTAGGGTATTTATTAATGCTATCCCACTTAGCACTTAAAGGAATACTATTTGGGGTCCAGCCATGGAGAAGAGTTTAGACACTAGGATAAAATAAGGAACTCACCCATTATAAAGAAATCACATTAGGATTCTCTTTTTAACCTGTTCCTTAAAACACTAGTGCTTAGGAAATCTATTGGAGGCAGAAGCAGTCAAGGGTAGCTTAGGGTTAGGGTTAGGGTTAGGGGTAGGGTACGGGTTCGGGTACGGGTTCGGGTACGGGTTCGTATACGGCGTAGGGTTTGGGTTAGGGTTAGGGTTAGGGTTACTTTTAGGGTTAGAGCTCGGTTAGGGTTAGGGTTAGGGTTAGGGATAGGGTAAGCGTACGGCTGAGTGTACGGTTTCCGGTATGGCATAGTGTATGGGCTAGGTTTAGGGTCAGGGTTAGTTTTAGGGTTAGGGCTCGGTTTAGGGTACGGGTTAGGATTAAGGTTAGTGTTAGGGTTATGATAGGGGTTAGGGTTAGGGTACGCGTTAGGGTTACGGTAATTATTAAACCTATCCCACTCTCTAGATACCACTTAGCACGTAAAAGAATATTATTTGGTGTCCAGCCATGGAGAAGAGTTTAGACACTAGGATAAGATAAGGAACACACCCATTATAAAGAAATCACATTAGGATTCTCTTTTTAACCTGTTCCTCAAAACACTAGTGCTTAGGAAATCTACTGGAGGCAGAATCTGTCAAGGGTAGGTTAGCGTTAGGATTAGCCTTAGGGTATGGCTTAGTGTACGGGTTCGAGTACGGGTTCGGATACAGCATAGGATGTGGGTTAGGGTTAGGTTTAGGGTTTGTTTTAGCGTTAGGGCTCAGTTTAGGGTATGAGTTAGGATTAGGGTTAGTGTTAGGCTTAGGGTAGGGGTTAGGATTAGGGTACACGTTAGGGTTACGGTAATTATTAAACCTATCGCACTCTCTAGATACCACTTAGCACGTAAAGGAATATTATTTGGGGTCCAGCCATGGAGAAGAGTTTAGACACTAGGATAAGATAAGGAACACACCCATCCTAAAGAAATCACATTAGGATTCTCTTTTTAACCTGTTCCTTAAAGCACTAGTGCTTAGGAAATCTATTGGAGGCAGAAGCAGTCAAGGGTAGCTTAGGGTTAGGGTTAGGGTACGGCTTAGGGTATGGCATAGGGTACGGGTACGGGTTAGGGTTAGGGTTTGTTTAAGGGTTAGGGCTCGGTTTAGGGCACGGGTTAGGATTAGGGTACGTGTTAGGGATAGGGTAGGGTTTAGGGTTCGGGTAGGCGTTAGGGTTAGGGTATTTATTAAACCTAGCCCACTCTGTAGATACCACTTAGCACGTAAAGGAATATTCTTTGAGGTCCAGCCATGGAGAAGAGTTTAGACACTAGGATACGATAAGGAACGCACCCATTATAAAGAAATCACATTAGGATTATCTTGTTAACCTGTTCCTTAAAACACTAGTGCTTAGGAAACCTATTGGAGGCAGAAGCAGTCAAGGGTAACTTAGGGTTAGGTTTAGGGTTAGGGTTACGGTATGGCTTAGGGTACGGGTTGTGGTACAGGTTCGGGCACGGCATAGGGTATGGGTTAGAGTTACGGTTAGGGTTAGTTTTAGTGTTACGGCTCGGTTTATGGTATGGGTTAGGATTAAGGTACGTGTCAGGGTTAGGGTAGGTGTTAGGGTTAGGGTAAGCATAAGGTTAGGGTATTTATTAAAGCTATCCCACTGTCTAGATACCATAAATCAGGTAAAGGAATATTATTTTGGGTCCAGCCATAGAGAAGAGTTTAGACAGTAGGATAAGATAAGGAACACACCCATGGTAAAGAAATCACTTTATGATTCTCTTTTTAAGCTGTTCCTTAAAACACTAGTGCTTAGGAAATCTATTGGAGGAAGAAGCAGTCAAAGGTAGCTTAGGGTTAGGGTTAGGGTTAATGTTAGGGTACTGCTTATGGTACGGGTTCGGATACGATGTAGGGTATGTGTTAGGGTTAGTGTTAGGGTTAGTTTTATTCTTAGGGCTCGGTTTAGGGTATGGGTTAGGATTAGTGTACGTGTTAGTGTTAGTGTAGGGGTTTGGGATAGGGTAGGCGTTAGGGTTAGGATAATTATTAAACCTATCCAACTCTCTAGATACCACTTAGCACGTAAAGGAATATTATTTGGGGTCCAGCCATGGAGAAGAGTTTAGACAGTAGGAGAAGATAAGGAACACACCCATTAAAAATAAATCACATTAGGATTCTCTTTTTAACCTGTTCCTTAAAACACTAGTGCTTAGGAAATCTATTGGAGGCAGAAGCAGTCAAGTGTAGCTTAGGGTTAGGGTTAGGGTTAGGGTACGTCTTACGGCATGGGTTCGGCTATGGTGTAGGTTTGGGTTAGGGTTAGGGTTAGGGTACGGTTTAGGGTACGGTTTCGGGTACGGGTTCAGATACGGCGTAGGATATGGGTTAGGGTTAGGTTTAGGGTTTTTTTTAGGGTTAGGGCTCAGTTTAGGGTACGGGTTAAGAATAGGGTACGTGTTAGGGTTAGGGTACGGGTTAGGGTTAAGTTATGCGTTAGGGTCAGGGTATTTATTAAACCTATTCCACTCTCTAGATACCACTTAGCACGTAAAGGAATATTAATTTGGGTCCAGCCATGGAGAAGAGTTTAGACACTAGGATAAGATACGAAACACACCCATTATAAACAAGACACATTAGGATTCTCTTTTTAACCTGTTCTTTAAAACACTAGTGCTTAGGACATCGATTGGAGGCAGAAGCAGTCAACGGTAGCTTAGGGTTAGGGTTAGGGTTAGGGTTAGCGTTAGGGTTAGGGTTAGGGTTAGGTTTAGGTTTAGGGTAAGAGTACGGCTTAGGGTACGGCTTCGGGTATGACATAGTGTATAGGTTAGTTTAGGGTTAGGGTTAGTTTTAGGGTTAGTGTTAGGGCTCGGTTTAGGGTACGGCGTAGGATAAGGGTACGGGTTAGTGTTAAGGTAGGGGTTTGGGTTAGGGTACGCATTAAGGTTAGGGTATTTATTAAAGCTATCCCACTCTCTAGGTACCGCTTAGCACGTAAAGCATTATTATTTGGGTTCCAGCCATGGAGAAGAGTTTAGACACTAGGATAAGATAAGGAACACACCCATTATAAAGAAATCACATTAGGATTCTCTATTTAACCTGTTCCTTAAAACACTAGTGCTTAGGAAATCTATTGGAGGCAGAAGCAGTCAAGAGTAGCTTAGGGTTAGGGTTAGGGTTAGGGTTACGGTACGGCTTAGGGTACTGGTTCGGGTACGGTTTCGAGTACGGCGTAGGGTATGGGTTAAGTTTAGGGTTAGGTTTAGTTTTAGGGTTAGGGCTCCTGTTTAGGGTACGGGTTAGTTTTAGGGTACTTGTTACGGTTAGGGTAGGTGTTAGGGTTAGGGTACGAGTTAGGGTTAGGGTGTTTTTTAAACCTATCCCACTCCCTAGGTATCAGTTAGCACGTAAAGGAATATTATTTAGGGTCCAGCCATGGAGAAGAGTTTAGACACTAGGATAAGATAAGGAACACACCCATTATAAAGAAATCACATTAGGATTCTCTTTTTAAGCTGTATCGTAAAACACTAGTGCTTAGGAGATCTATAGGAGGCAGAAGCAGTCAAGGTTAGCTTAGTGTTAGGGTTAGGGTTAGGGTTAGAGTTACGTTTAGGGTACGGCTTAGGGTACGGGTTCGGGTACGGTTTCGGGTACGGCGTAGGGTATGGGTTAGGTTTAGGGTTAGGGTTAGTATTAGGGTTAGGGGTCGGTGTAGGTTACGGGTTAGGATTAGCCTACGTGTTAGGGTTAGGGTATGCGTTAGGGTTAGGGTATTTATTAAACCTATCCCACTCTCTAGATACCACTGAGCAGGTAAAGGAATATTATTTTGGGTCCAACCATGGAAAAGAGTTTAGACACTAGGATAAGATAAGGAACACACCCATTATAAAGAAATCACATTAGGATTCTCTTTTTAAGCTGTTCCTTAAAACACTAGTGCTTAGGAAATCCACTGGAGGCAGAAGCAGTCAAGGGTAGCTTAGGGTTAGGGTTAGGGTACTGCTTATGGTACGGGTTCGGTTACGGATTCGGGTACGGCGTAGGGTATGGGCTAGGTTTAGGCTTAGGGTTAGTTTTAGGGTTAGGGCTCGGTTTAGGGTACGGGTTAGAATTAGTGTACGTTTTAGTGTTATAGTAGGGTTTAGGGTTAGGGTATGCGTTAGGGTTAGGGTATTTATTAAAGCTGTCCCACTTAGCAATTAAAGGAATATTATTTGAGGTCCAGCCATGGAGAAGAGTTTAGACACTGGGATAAGATAAGGAACACACCCATTATAAAGAAATCACATTAGGATTCTCTTTATAACCAGTTCCTTAAAACACTAGTGCTTAGATAATCTATTGGAGTCAGAAGCAGTCAAGGTTAGCTTAGGGTTAGGGTTAGGTTTAGGGTATTGCTTATGGTACGGGTTCGGTTATGGGTTCGGGTACAGAGTAGCGTATGGGCTAGGGTTAGGCTTAGGGTTAGTTTTAGGGTTAGGGCTCAGTTTAGGGTACGGGTTAGGATTAGGGTACGTGTAAGGGTTAGGGTAGGGGTTAGGTTTAGGTTACGCATTAGGGTTAGGGTATTTATTAAACCTATCCCACTCTCTAGATACCACTTAGCACGTAAAGGAATATTATTTGGGGTCCAGCCATGGAGAAGAGTTTAGACAGTAGGAGAACATAAGGAACACACCCATTAAAAAGAAATCACATTAGGATTCTCTTTCTAACCTGTTCCTTAAAACGCTAGTGCTTAGGAAATCTATTGGAGGCAGAAGCAGTCAAGTGTAGCTTAGGGTTAGGGTTAGGGTTAGGGTACGTCTTACGGTATGGGTTCGGGTATGGTGTAGGGTAGGGTTAGGGTTAGGGTACGGTTTAGGGTACGGGTTCGGGTACGGGATCAGATACGGCGTAGGATATGGGTTAGGGTTAAGTTTAGGGTTTTTTTTAGGGTTAGGGCTCAGTTTAGGGTACGGGTTAAGAATAGGGTACGTGTTAGGGTTAGGGCACGGGTTAGGGTTAAGGTATGCGTTAGGGTCAGGTTATTTATTAAACCTATTCCACTCTCTAGATACCACTTAGCACGTAAAGGAATATTAATTTGGGTCCAGCCATGGAGAAGAGTTTAGACACTAGGATAAGATAAGGAACACACCCATTATAAAGAAGTCACATTAGGATTCTATTTTAACCTGTTCCTTAAAACACTAGTGCTTAGGACATCGATTGGAGGCAAAAGCAGTCAACGGTAGCTTAGGGTTAGGGTTAGGTTTAGGTTTAGGGTAAGAGTACGGCTTAGGGTACGGCTTCGGGTATGACATTGTGTATGGGTTAGTTTTAGGGTTAGGGTTAGTGTTAGGGCTCGGTTTAGGGTACGGGGTAGGATAAGGGTACGGGTTAGGATTAAGGTAGGGGTTTGGGTTAGGGTACGCGTTAAGGTTAGGGTATTTATTAAAGCTATCCCACTCTCTAGGTACCACTTAGCATGTAAAGCATTATTATTTGGGGTCCAGCCATGGAGAAGAGTTTAGACACTAGGATAAGATAAGGAACACACCCATTATAAAGAAATCACATTAGGATTCTCTTTTTAACCTGTTCCTTAAAACACTAGTGCTTAGGAAATGTATTGGAGGCAGAAGCAGTCAAGGGTAGCTTAGGGTTAGGGATAGGGTGAGGGGTAGGGTACGGGTTTGGGTACGGGTTCGTATACGGCGTAGGGTATGGGTTAGGGTTACGGTTAGGGTTACTTTTAGGGTTAGGGCTCGGTTAGGGTTAGGGTTAGAGTTAGGGATAGGGTAAGTGTACGGCTGAGTGTACGGTTTCGGGTATGGCATAGTGTATGGGCTAGGTTTAGGGTCAGGGTTAGTTTTAGGGTTAGGGCTCGGTTTAGGGTACAGGTTAGGATTAAGGTTAGTGTTAGGGTTATGATAGGGGTTAGGGTTAGGATACGCGTTAGGGTTACGGTAATTATTAAACCTATCCCACTCTCTAGATACCACTTAGCACGTAAAGGAATATTATTTGGGGTCCCGCCATGGAGAAGAGTTTAGACACTAGGATAAGATAAGGAACACACCCATTATAAAGAAATCACATTAGGATTCTCTTTTTAACCTGTTCCTCAGAACACTAGTGCCTTGGAAATCTACTGGAGGCAGAATCTGTCAAGGGTAGGTTAGAGTTAGGATTAGCGTTAGGGTATGGCTTAGGGTACGGGTTCGAGTACGGGTTCCGATACAGCATAGGATGTGGGTTAGGGTTAGGTTTAGGGTTTGTTTTAGGGTTAGGGCTCAGTTTAGGGTATGGGTTAGGATTAGGATTAGTGTTAGGCTTAGGGTAGGGGTTAGGGTTAGGGTACGCGTTAAGGTTACGGTAATTATTAAACCTATCCCACTCTCTAGATACCACTTAGCACGTAAAGGAATATTATTTGGGGTCCAGCCATGGAGATGAGTTTAGACACTAGGATAAGATAAGGAACACACCCATCCTAAAGAAATCACATTAGGATTCTCTTTTTAACCTGTTCCTTAAAGCATTAGTGCTTAGGAAATCTATTGGAGGCAGAAGCAGTCAAGGGTAGCTTAGGGTTAGGGTTACGGTACGGCTTAGGGTATGGCATAGGGTACGGGTTCTGGTACAGGTTCGGGCACGACATAGGGTATGGGTTAGAGTTAAGGTTAGGGTTAGTTTTAGTGTTACGGCTCCGTTTATTGTATGGGTTAGGATTAGTGTACTTGCCAGGGTTAGGGTAGATGTTAGGGTTAGGGTAAGCATAAGGTTAGGGTATTTATTAAACCTATCCCACTGTCTAGATACCATAAATCAGGTAAAGGAATATTATTTTGGGTCCAGCCATAGAGAAGTGTTTAGACAGTAGGATAAGATAAGGAACACACCCATTATAAAGAAATCACTTTAGGATTCTCTTCTTAACCTGTTCCTTAAAATACTAGTGCTTAGGAAATCTATTGGAGGCAGAAGCAGTCAAGGGTAGCTTAGGGTTAGGGTTAGGGTTAAGGTTAGGGTACGGCTTAGGGTACGGGTTTGGGTACGGGCTCGGGTATGGCGTAGGGTATAGGCTAGGGTTAGGCTTAGGGTTAGTTTAAGGGGTTAGGGCTCGGTTTAGGGTACGGGTTAGGATTAGGGTACGTGTTAGGGATATGGTAGGGGAAAGGGTTAGGATATGCATTAGGGTTAGGGTATTTATTAAAGCTATCCCACTCTCTAGATACCACTTAGCACATAAAGGATTATTATTTGGTGTCCAGCCATGGAGAAGAGTTTAGAAACTAGGATAAGATAAGGAACACACCCATTATATAGAAATCACATTAGGATTCTCTTTTTAACCAGTTCCTTGAAACACTAGTGTTTAGGAAATATATTGGAGGCAGAATCAGTCAAGCGTAGGTTAGGGTTAGGATTAGCGTTAGGGCATGGCTTAGGGTACGGGTTCGAGTACGGCTTCGGATACAGCATAGGATGTGGGTTAGGGTTAGGTTTAGGGTTTGTTTTAGGGTTAGGGCTCAGTTTAGGGTATGGGTTAGGATAAGGGTTAGTGTTAGGGTTAGGGTAGCGGTTAGGGTTAGGGTACGCGTTAGGGTTACGGCAATTATTAAACCTATCCCACTCTCTAGATACCACTTAGCAGGTAATGGAATATTATTTGGGGTCCATCCATGGATAAGAGTTTAGACACTAGGATAAGATAAGGAACACAACAATTATAAAGAAATCACATCAGGATTCTCTTTTTAACCAATTCCTTAAAACCCTAGTGCTTCCGAAATCTATTGGAGGCAGAAGCAGTCAACAGTAGCTTAGGGTTAGGGTTAGGGTTAGGGTTAGGATTAGGTTACGACCTAGGGTCCGGCATCGGGTACGGGTTCGGGTACGGAGTAGGGTATGGGTTAGGATTAGAGTTAGGGTCAGTTTTAGGGTTAGTGCTCGGTTTAGGTTATGGGTTAGGATTAGGGTACGTGGTAGGGTTATGGTAAGGGTTAGGTTTAGGGTACGTGTTAGGGTTAGGGTATTTATTAAACCTATCCCACCTAGCACGTAAAGGAAATTTATTTGGGGTCCTGCCAAGGAGAAGAGTTTAGAAACTAGAATAAGATAAGGAACACACCCATTAGAAAGAAATCACATTAGGATTCTCTTTTTAACCAGTTCCTTAAAACACTAGTGCTTAGATAGTCTATTGGAGTCAGAAGCAGTCAAGGGTAGCTTAGGGTTAGGGTTAGGTTTAGGGTACTGCTTATGGTACGGGTTCGGTTATGGGTTCGGGTACGGAGTAGGGTATGGGCTAGGGTTAGGCTTAGGGTTAGTTTTAGGGTTAGGGCTCAGTTTAGGGTACAGGTTAGGATTAGGGTACGTGTTAGGGTACGGGTAGGGGTTAGGTTTAGGTTACGCATTAGTGTTAGGGTATTTATTAAACCTATCCTACTCTCTAGATACCACTTAGCACGTAAAGGAATATTATTTGGGGTCCAGCCATGGAGAATTGTTTAGACACTAGGATAAGTTATGGAACACACCCATTATAAAGAAATCACATTAGGATTCTCTCTTTAAGCTGTTCCTTAAAACACCAGTGCTTAGGAAATCCATTGGAGGCAGAAGCAGTCAAGGGTAGCTTAGGGTTAGGGTTAGGGTACTGCTTATGGTACGGGTTCGGGTACGGCGTAGGGTATGGGCTAGGGTTAGGCTTAGGGTTAGTTTTAGGGTTAGGGCTCGGTTTAGGGTATGGGTTAGGATTAGGGTACGTGTTAGTGTTATGGTAGGGGTTAGGGTATGCGTTTGGGTTAGGGTATTTATTAATGCTATCCCACTTAGCACTTAAAGGAATACTATTTGGGGTCCAGCCATGGAGAAGAGTTTAGACACTAGGATAAAATAAGGAACTCACCCATTATAAAGAAATCACATTAGGATTCTCTTTTTAACCTGTTCCTTAAAACACTAGTGCTTAGGAAATCTATTGGAGGCAGAAGCAGTCAAGGGTAGCTTAGGGTTAGGGTTAGGGTTAGGGGTAGGGTACGGGTTCGGGTACGGGTTCGGGTACGGGTTCGTATACGGCGTAGGGTTTGGGTTAGGGTTAGGGTTAGGGTTACTTTTAGGGTTAGAGCTCGGTTAGGGTTAGGGTTAGGGTTAGGGATAGGGTAAGCGTACGGCTGAGTGTACGGTTTCCGGTATGGCATAGTGTATGGGCTAGGTTTAGGGTCAGGGTTAGTTTTAGGGTTAGGGCTCGGTTTAGGGTACGGGTTAGGATTAAGGTTAGTGTTAGGGTTATGATAGGGGTTAGGGTTAGGGTACGCGTTAGGGTTACGGTAATTATTAAACCTATCCCACTCTCTAGATACCACTTAGCACGTAAAAGAATATTATTTGGTGTCCAGCCATGGAGAAGAGTTTAGACACTAGGATAAGATAAGGAACACACCCATTATAAAGAAATCACATTAGGATTCTCTTTTTAACCTGTTCCTCAAAACACTAGTGCTTAGGAAATCTACTGGAGGCAGAATCTGTCAAGGGTAGGTTAGCGTTAGGATTAGCCTTAGGGTATGGCTTAGTGTACGGGTTCGAGTACGGGTTCGGATACAGCATAGGATGTGGGTTAGGGTTAGGTTTAGGGTTTGTTTTAGCGTTAGGGCTCAGTTTAGGGTATGAGTTAGGATTAGGGTTAGTGTTAGGCTTAGGGTAGGGGTTAGGATTAGGGTACACGTTAGGGTTACGGTAATTATTAAACCTATCGCACTCTCTAGATACCACTTAGCACGTAAAGGAATATTATTTGGGGTCCAGCCATGGAGAAGAGTTTAGACACTAGGATAAGATAAGGAACACACCCATCCTAAAGAAATCACATTAGGATTCTCTTTTTAACCTGTTCCTTAAAGCACTAGTGCTTAGGAAATCTATTGGAGGCAGAAGCAGTCAAGGGTAGCTTAGGGTTAGGGTTAGGGTACGGCTTAGGGTATGGCATAGGGTACGGGTACGGGTTAGGGTTAGGGTTTGTTTAAGGGTTAGGGCTCGGTTTAGGGCACGGGTTAGGATTAGGGTACGTGTTAGGGATAGGGTAGGGTTTAGGGTTCGGGTAGGCGTTAGGGTTAGGGTATTTATTAAACCTAGCCCACTCTGTAGATACCACTTAGCACGTAAAGGAATATTCTTTGAGGTCCAGCCATGGAGAAGAGTTTAGACACTAGGATACGATAAGGAACGCACCCATTATAAAGAAATCACATTAGGATTATCTTGTTAACCTGTTCCTTAAAACACTAGTGCTTAGGAAACCTATTGGAGGCAGAAGCAGTCAAGGGTAACTTAGGGTTAGGTTTAGGGTTAGGGTTACGGTATGGCTTAGGGTACGGGTTCTGGTACAGGTTCGGGCACGGCATAGGGTATGGGTTAGAGTTACGGTTAGGGTTAGTTTTAGTGTTACGGCTCGGTTTATGGTATGGGTTAGGATTAAGGTACGTGTCAGGGTTAGGGTAGGTGTTAGGGTTAGGGTAAGCATAAGGTTAGGGTATTTATTAAAGCTATCCCACTGTCTAGATACCATAAATCAGGTAAAGGAATATTATTTTGGGTCCAGCCATAGAGAAGAGTTTAGACAGTAGGATAAGATAAGGAACACACCCATGGTAAAGAAATCACTTTAGGATTCTCTTTTTAAGCTGTTCCTTAAAACACTAGTGCTTAGGAAATCTATTGGAGGAAGAAGCAGTCAAAGGTAGCTTAGGGTTAGGGTTAGGGTTAATGTTAGGGTACTGCTTATGGTACGGGTTCGGATACGATGTAGGGTATGTGTTAGGGTTAGTGTTAGGGTTAGTTTTATTCTTAGGGCTCGGTTTAGGGTATGGGTTAGGATTAGTGTACGTGTTAGTGTTAGTGTAGGGGTTTGGGATAGGGTAGGCGTTAGGGTTAGGATAATTATTAAACCTATCCAACTCTCTAGATACCACTTAGCACGTAAAGGAATATTATTTGGGGTCCAGCCATGGAGAAGAGTTTAGACAGTAGGAGAAGATAAGGAACACACCCATTAAAAATAAATCACATTAGGATTCTCTTTTTAACCTGTTCCTTAAAACACTAGTGCTTAGGAAATCTATTGGAGGCAGAAGCAGTCAAGTGTAGCTTAGGGTTAGGGTTAGGGTTAGGGTACGTCTTACGGCATGGGTTCGGCTATGGTGTAGGTTTGGGTTAGGGTTAGGGTTAGGGTACGGTTTAGGGTACGGTTTCGGGTACGGGTTCAGATACGGCGTAGGATATGGGTTAGGGTTAGGTTTAGGGTTTTTTTTAGGGTTAGGGCTCAGTTTAGGGTACGGGTTAAGAATAGGGTACGTGTTAGGGTTAGGGTACGGGTTAGGGTTAAGTTATGCGTTAGGGTCAGGGTATTTATTAAACCTATTCCACTCTCTAGATACCACTTAGCACGTAAAGGAATATTAATTTGGGTCCAGCCATGGAGAAGAGTTTAGACACTAGGATAAGATACGAAACACACCCATTATAAACAAGACACATTAGGATTCTCTTTTTAACCTGTTCTTTAAAACACTAGTGCTTAGGACATCGATTGGAGGCAGAAGCAGTCAACAGTAGCTTAGGGTTAGGGTTAGGGTTAGGGTTAGCGTTAGGGTTAGGGTTAGGGTTAGGTTTAGGTTTAGGGTAAGAGTACGGCTTAGGGTACGGCTTCGGGTATGACATAGTGTATAGGTTAGTTTAGGGTTAGGGTTAGTTTTAGGGTTAGTGTTAGGGCTCGGTTTAGGGTACGGCGTAGGATAAGGGTACGGGTTAGTGTTAAGGTAGGGGTTTGGGTTAGGGTACGCGTTAAGGTTAGGGTATTTATTAAAGCTATCCCACTCTCTAGGTACCGCTTAGCACGTAAAGCATTATTATTTGGGTTCCAGCCATGGAGAAGAGTTTAGACACTAGGATAAGATAAGGAACACACCCATTATAAAGAAATCACATTAGGATTCTCTATTTAACCTGTTCCTTAAAACACTAGTGCTTAGGAAATCTATTGGAGGCAGAAGCAGTCAAGAGTAGCTTAGGGTTAGGGGTACGGTTAGGGTTACGGTACGGCTTAGGGTACTGGTTCGGGTACGGTTTCGAGTACGGCGTAGGGTATGGGTTAAGTTTAGGGTTAGGTTTAGTTTTAGGGTTAGGGCTCCTGTTTAGGGTACGGGTTAGTTTTAGGGTACTTGTTACGGTTAGGGTAGGTGTTAGGGTTAGGGTACGAGTTAGGGTTAGGGTGTTTTTTAAACCTATCCCACTCCCTAGGTATCAGTTAGCACGTAAAGGAATATTATTTAGGGTCCAGCCATGGAGAAGAGTTTAGACACTAGGATAAGATAAGGAACACACCCATTATAAAGAAATCACATTAGGATTCTCTTTTTAAGCTGTATCGTAAAACACTAGTGCTTAGGAGATCTATAGGAGGCAGAAGCAGTCAAGGTTAGCTTAGTGTTAGGGTTAGGGTTAGGGTTAGAGTTACGTTTAGGGTACGGCTTAGGGTACGGGTTCGGGTACGGTTTCGGGTACGGCGTAGGGTATGGGTTAGGTTTAGGGTTAGGGTTAGTATTAGGGTTAGGGGTCGGTGTAGGTTACGGGTTAGGATTAGCGTACGTGTTAGGGTTAGGGTATGCGTTAGGGTTAGGGTATTTATTAAACCTATCCCACTCTCTAGATACCACTGAGCAGGTAAAGGAATATTATTTTGGGTCCAACCATGGAAAAGAGTTTAGACACTAGGATAAGATAAGGAACACACCCATTATAAAGAAATCACATTAGGATTCTCTTTTTAAGCTGTTCCTTAAAACACTAGTGCTTAGGAAATCCACTGGAGGCAGAAGCAGTCAAGGGTAGCTTAGGGTTAGGGTTAGGGTACTGCTTATGGTACGGGTTCGGTTACGGATTCGGGTACGGCGTAGGGTATGGGCTAGGTTTAGGCTTAGGGTTAGTTTTAGGGTTAGGGCTCGGTTTAGGGTACGGGTTAGAATTAGTGTACGTTTTAGTGTTATAGTAGGGTTTAGGGTTAGGGTATGCGTTAGGGTTAGGGTATTTATTAAAGCTGTCCCACTTAGCAATTAAAGGAATATTATTTGAGGTCCAGCCATGGAGAAGAGTTTAGACACTGGGATAAGATAAGGAACACACCCATTATAAAGAAATCACATTAGGATTCTCTTTTTAACCTGTTCCTTAAAACACTAGTGCTTAGGAAATGTATTGGAGGCAGAAGCTGTCAAGGGTAGCTTAGGGTTAGGGTTAGGGTTAGGGTACGGCTTAAGGTACGGGTTCGGTTAAGGCTTCATACACGGCGTAGGGTATGGGCTAGGGTTAGGCTTAGGGTTAGTTTTAGGGTTAGGGCTCGGTTTAGGGTACGGGTTAGGATTAGGGTACGTGTTAGGGATATGGTAGGGGATAGGGTTAGGATATGCGTTAGGGTTAGGGTATTTATTAAAGCTATCCCACTCTCTAGATACCACTTAGCACGTAAAGGATTATTATTTGGTGTCCAGCCATGGAGAAGAGTTTAGAAACTAGGATAAGATAAGGAACACACCCATTATAAAGAAATCACATTAGGATTCTCTTTTTAACCAGTTCCTTGAAACACTAGTGTTTAGGAAATATATTGGAGGCAGAATCAGTCAAGTAGGTTAGGGTTAGGATTAGCGTTAGGGCATGGCTTAGGGTACGGGTTTGAGTACGGCTTCGGATACAGCATAGGATGTGGGTTAGGGTTAGGTTTAGGGTTTGTTTTAGGGTTAGGGCTCAGTTTAGGGTATGTGTTAGGATAAGGGTTAGTGTTAGGGTTAGGGTAGGGGTTAGGGTTAGGTTACGCGTTAGGGTTAGGTTATTTATTAAACCTATCCCACCTAGCACGTAAAGGAAAATTATTTGGGGTCCAGCCAAGGAGAAGAGTTTAGAAACTAGAACAAGATAAGGAACACACCCATTAGAAAGAAATCACATTAGGATTCTCTTTATAACCAGTTCCTTAAAACACTAGTGCTTAGATAATCTATTGGAGTCAGAAGCAGTCAAGGTTAGCTTAGGGTTAGGGTTAGGTTTAGGGTACTGCTTATGGTACGGGTTCGGTTATGGGTTCGGGTACAGAGTAGGGTATGGGCTAGGGTTAGGCTTAGGGTTAGTTTTAGGGTTAGGGCTCAGTTTAGGGTACGGGTTAGGATTAGGGTACGTGTAAGGGTTAGGGTAGGGGTTAGGTTTAGGTTACGCATTAGGGTTAGGGTATTTATTAAACCTATCCCACTCTCTAGATACCACTTAGCACGTAAAGGAATATTATTTGGGGTCCAGCCATGGAGAAGAGTTTAGACAGTAGGAGAACATAAGGAACACACCCATTAAAAAGAAATCACATTAGGATTCTCTTTCTAACCTGTTCCTTAAAACGCTAGTGCTTAGGAAATCTATTGGAGGCAGAAGCAGTCAAGTGTAGCTTAGGGTTAGGGTTAGGGTTAGGGTACGTCTTACGGTATGGGTTCGGGTATGGTGTAGGGTAGGGTTAGGGTTAGGGTACGGTTTAGGGTACGGGTTCGGGTACGGGATCAGATACGGCGTAGGATATGGGTTAGGGTTAAGTTTAGGGTTTTTTTTAGGGTTAGGGCTCAGTTTAGGGTACGGGTTAAGAATAGGGTACGTGTTAGGGTTAGGGCACGGGTTAGGGTTAAGGTATGCGTTAGGGTCAGGTTATTTATTAAACCTATTCCACTCTCTAGATACCACTTAGCACGTAAAGGAATATTAATTTGGGTCCAGCCATGGAGAAGAGTTTAGACACTAGGATAAGATAAGGAACACACCCATTATAAAGAAGTCACATTAGGATTCTATTTTAACCTGTTCCTTAAAACACTAGTGCTTAGGACATCGATTGGAGGCAAAAGCAGTCAACGGTAGCTTAGGGTTAGGGTTAGGTTTAGGTTTAGGGTAAGAGTACGGCTTAGGGTACGGCTTCGGGTATGACATTGTGTATGGGTTAGTTTTAGGGTTAGGGTTAGTGTTAGGGCTCGGTTTAGGGTACGGGGTAGGATAAGGGTACGGGTTAGGATTAAGGTAGGGGTTTGGGTTAGGGTACGCGTTAAGGTTAGGGTATTTATTAAAGCTATCCCACTCTCTAGGTACCACTTAGCATGTAAAGCATTATTATTTGGGGTCCAGCCATGGAGAAGAGTTTAGACACTAGGATAAGATAAGGAACACACCCATTATAAAGAAATCACATTAGGATTCTCTTTTTAACCTGTTCCTTAAAACACTAGTGCTTAGGAAATGTATTGGAGGCAGAAGCAGTCAAGGGTAGCTTAGGGTTAGGGATAGGGTGAGGGGTAGGGTACGGGTTTGGGTACGGGTTCGTATACGGCGTAGGGTATGGGTTAGGGTTACGGTTAGGGTTACTTTTAGGGTTAGGGCTCGGTTAGGGTTAGGGTTAGAGTTAGGGATAGGGTAAGTGTACGGCTGAGTGTACGGTTTCGGGTATGGCATAGTGTATGGGCTAGGTTTAGGGTCAGGGTTAGTTTTAGGGTTAGGGCTCGGTTTAGGGTACAGGTTAGGATTAAGGTTAGTGTTAGGGTTATGATAGGGGTTAGGGTTAGGATACGCGTTAGGGTTACGGTAATTATTAAACCTATCCCACTCTCTAGATACCACTTAGCACGTAAAGGAATATTATTTGGGGTCCCGCCATGGAGAAGAGTTTAGACACTAGGATAAGATAAGGAACACACCCATTATAAAGAAATCACATTAGGATTCTCTTTTTAACCTGTTCCTCAGAACACTAGTGCCTTGGAAATCTACTGGAGGCAGAATCTGTCAAGGGTAGGTTAGAGTTAGGATTAGCGTTAGGGTATGGCTTAGGGTACGGGTTCGAGTACGGGTTCCGATACAGCATAGGATGTGGGTTAGGGTTAGGTTTAGGGTTTGTTTTAGGGTTAGGGCTCAGTTTAGGGTATGGGTTAGGATTAGGATTAGTGTTAGGCTTAGGGTAGGGGTTAGGGTTAGGGTACGCGTTAAGGTTACGGTAATTATTAAACCTATCCCACTCTCTAGATACCACTTAGCACGTAAAGGAATATTATTTGGGGTCCAGCCATGGAGACGAGTTTAGACACTAGGATAAGATAAGGAACACACCCATCCTAAAGAAATCACATTAGGATTCTCTTTTTAACCTGTTCCTTAAAGCATTAGTGCTTAGGAAATCTATTGGAGGCAGAAGCAGTCAAGGGTAGCTTAGGGTTAGGGTTACGGTACGGCTTAGGGTATGGCATAGGGTACGGGTTCTGGTACAGGTTCGGGCACGACATAGGGTATGGGTTAGAGTTAAGGTTAGGGTTAGTTTTAGTGTTACGGCTCCGTTTATTGTATGGGTTAGGATTAGTGTACTTGCCAGGGTTAGGGTAGATGTTAGGGTTAGGGTAAGCATAAGGTTAGGGTATTTATTAAACCTATCCCACTGTCTAGATACCATAAATCAGGTAAAGGAATATTATTTTGGGTCCAGCCATAGAGAAGTGTTTAGACAGTAGGATAAGATAAGGAACACACCCATTATAAAGAAATCACTTTAGGATTCTCTTCTTAACCTGTTCCTTAAAATACTAGTGCTTAGGAAATCTATTGGAGGCAGAAGCAGTCAAGGGTAGCTTAGGGTTAGGGTTAGGGTTAAGGTTAGGGTACGGCTTAGGGTACGGGTTTGGGTACGGGCTCGGGTATGGCGTAGGGTATAGGCTAGGGTTAGGCTTAGGGTTAGTTTAAGGGGTTAGGGCTCGGTTTAGGGTACGGGTTAGGATTAGGGTACGTGTTAGGGATATGGTAGGGGAAAGGGTTAGGATATGCATTAGGGTTAGGGTATTTATTAAAGCTATCCCACTCTCTAGATACCACTTAGCACATAAAGGATTATTATTTGGTGTCCAGCCATGGAGAAGAGTTTAGAAACTAGGATAAGATAAGGAACACACCCATTATATAGAAATCACATTAGGATTCTCTTTTTAACCAGTTCCTTGAAACACTAGTGTTTAGGAAATATATTGGAGGCAGAATCAGTCAAGGGTAGGTTAGGGTTAGGATTAGCGTTAGGGCATGGCTTAGGGTACGGGTTCGAGTACGGCTTCGGATACAGCATAGGATGTGGGTTAGGGTTAGGTTTAGGGTTTGTTTTAGGGTTAGGGCTCAGTTTAGGGTATGGGTTAGGATAAGGGTTAGTGTTACGGTTAGGGTAGCGGTTAGGGTTAGGGTACGCGTTAGGGTTACGGCAATTATTAAACCTATCCCACTCTCTAGATACCACTTAGCAGGTAATGGAATATTATTTGGGGTCCATCCATGGATAAGAGTTTAGACACTAGGATAAGATAAGGAACACAACAATTATAAAGAAATCACATCAGGATTCTCTTTTTAACCAATTCCTTAAAACCCTAGTGCTTCCGAAATCTATTGGAGGCAGAAGCAGTCAACAGTAGCTTAGGGTTAGGGTTAGGGTTAGGGTTAGGATTAGGTTACGACCTAGGGTCCGGCATCGGGTACGGGTTCGGGTACGGAGTAGGGTATGGGTTAGGATTAGAGTTAGGGTCAGTTTTAGGGTTAGTGCTCGGTTTAGGTTATGGGTTAGGATTAGGGTACGTGGTAGGGTTATGGTAAGGGTTAGGTTTAGGGTACGTGTTAGGGTTAGGGTATTTATTAAACCTATCCCACCTAGCACGTAAAGGAAATTTATTTGGGGTCCTGCCAAGGAGAAGAGTTTAGAAACTAGAATAAGATAAGGAACACACCCATTAGAAAGAAATCACATTAGGATTCTCTTTTTAACCAGTTCCTTAAAACACTAGTGCTTAGATAGTCTATTGGAGTCAGAAGCAGTCAAGGGTAGCTTAGGGTTAGGGTTAGGTTTAGGGTACTGCTTATGGTACGGGTTCGGTTATGGGTTCGGGTACGGAGTAGGGTATGGGCTAGGGTTAGGCTTAGGGTTAGTTTTAGGGTTAGGGCTCAGTTTAGGGTACAGGTTAGGATTAGGGTACGTGTTAGGGTACGGGTAGGGGTTAGGTTTAGGTTACGCATTAGTGTTAGGGTATTTATTAAACCTATCCTACTCTCTAGATACCACTTAGCACGTAAAGGAATATTATTTGGGGTCCAGCCATGGAGAATTGTTTAGACACTAGGATAAGTTATGGAACACACCCATTATAAAGAAATCACATTAGGATTCTCTCTTTAAGCTGTTCCTTAAAACACCAGTGCTTAGGAAATCCATTGGAGGCAGAAGCAGTCAAGGGTAGCTTAGGGTTAGGGTTAGGGTTAGGGTACTGCTTATGGTACGGGTTCGGGTACGGCGTAGGGTATGGGCTAGGGTTAGGCTTAGGGTTAGTTTTAGGGTTAGGGCTCGGTTTAGGGTATGGGTTAGGATTAGGGTACGTGTTAGTGTTATGGTAGGGGTTAGGGTATGCGTTTGGGTTAGGGTATTTATTAATGCTATCCCACTTAGCACTTAAAGGAATACTATTTGGGGTCCAGCCATGGAGAAGAGTTTAGACACTAGGATAAAATAAGGAACTCACCCATTATAAAGAAATCACATTAGGATTCTCTTTTTAACCTGTTCCTTAAAACACTAGTGCTTAGGAAATCTATTGGAGGCAGAAGCAGTCAAGGGTAGCTTAGGGTTAGGGTTAGGGTTAGGGGTAGGGTACGGGTTCGGGTACGGGTTCGGGTACGGGTTCGTATACGGCGTAGGGTTTGGGTTAGGGTTAGGGTTAGGGTTACTTTTAGGGTTAGAGCTCGGTTAGGGTTAGGGTTAGGGTTAGGGATAGGGTAAGCGTACGGCTGAGTGTACGGTTTCCGGTATGGCATAGTGTATGGGCTAGGTTTAGGGTCAGGGTTAGTTTTAGGGTTAGGGCTCGGTTTAGGGTACGGGTTAGGATTAAGGTTAGTGTTAGGGTTATGATAGGGGTTAGGGTTAGGGTACGCGTTAGGGTTACGGTAATTATTAAACCTATCCCACTCTCTAGATACCACTTAGCACGTAAAAGAATATTATTTGGTGTCCAGCCATGGAGAAGAGTTTAGACACTAGGATAAGATAAGGAACACACCCATTATAAAGAAATCACATTAGGATTCTCTTTTTAACCTGTTCCTCAAAACACTAGTGCTTAGGAAATCTACTGGAGGCAGAATCTGTCAAGGGTAGGTTAGCGTTAGGATTAGCCTTAGGGTATGGCTTAGTGTACGGGTTCGAGTACGGGTTCGGATACAGCATAGGATGTGGGTTAGGGTTAGGTTTAGGGTTTGTTTTAGCGTTAGGGCTCAGTTTAGGGTATGAGTTAGGATTAGGGTTAGTGTTAGGCTTAGGGTAGGGGTTAGGATTAGGGTACACGTTAGGGTTACGGTAATTATTAAACCTATCGCACTCTCTAGATACCACTTAGCACGTAAAGGAATATTATTTGGGGTCCAGCCATGGAGAAGAGTTTAGACACTAGGATAAGATAAGGAACACACCCATCCTAAAGAAATCACATTAGGATTCTCTTTTTAACCTGTTCCTTAAAGCACTAGTGCTTAGGAAATCTATTGGAGGCAGAAGCAGTCAAGGGTAGCTTAGGGTTAGGGTTAGGGTACGGCTTAGGGTATGGCATAGGGTACGGGTACGGGTTAGGGTTAGGGTTTGTTTAAGGGTTAGGGCTCGGTTTAGGGCACGGGTTAGGATTAGGGTACGTGTTAGGGATAGGGTAGGGTTTAGGGTTCGGGTAGGCGTTAGGGTTAGGGTATTTATTAAACCTAGCCCACTCTGTAGATACCACTTAGCACGTAAAGGAATATTCTTTGAGGTCCAGCCATGGAGAAGAGTTTAGACACTAGGATACGATAAGGAACGCACCCATTATAAAGAAATCACATTAGGATTATCTTGTTAACCTGTTCCTTAAAACACTAGTGCTTAGGAAACCTATTGGAGGCAGAAGCAGTCAAGGGTAACTTAGGGTTAGGTTTAGGGTTAGGGTTACGGTATGGCTTAGGGTACGGGTTCTGGTACAGGTTCGGGCACGGCATAGGGTATGGGTTAGAGTTACGGTTAGGGTTAGTTTTAGTGTTACGGCTCGGTTTATGGTATGGGTTAGGATTAAGGTACGTGTCAGGGTTAGGGTAGGTGTTAGGGTTAGGGTAAGCATAAGGTTAGGGTATTTATTAAAGCTATCCCACTGTCTAGATACCATAAATCAGGTAAAGGAATATTATTTTGGGTCCAGCCATAGAGAAGAGTTTAGACAGTAGGATAAGATAAGGAACACACCCATGGTAAAGAAATCACTTTAGGATTCTCTTTTTAAGCTGTTCCTTAAAACACTAGTGCTTAGGAAATCTATTGGAGGAAGAAGCAGTCAAAGGTAGCTTAGGGTTAGGGTTAGGGTTAATGTTAGGGTACTGCTTATGGTACGGGTTCGGATACGATGTAGGGTATGTGTTAGGGTTAGTGTTAGGGTTAGTTTTATTCTTAGGGCTCGGTTTAGGGTATGGGTTAGGATTAGTGTACGTGTTAGTGTTAGTGTAGGGGTTTGGGATAGGGTAGGCGTTAGGGTTAGGATAATTATTAAACCTATCCAACTCTCTAGATACCACTTAGCACGTAAAGGAATATTATTTGGGGTCCAGCCATGGAGAAGAGTTTAGACAGTAGGAGAAGATAAGGAACACACCCATTAAAAATAAATCACATTAGGATTCTCTTTTTAACCTGTTCCTTAAAACACTAGTGCTTAGGAAATCTATTGGAGGCAGAAGCAGTCAAGTGTAGCTTAGGGTTAGGGTTAGGGTTAGGGTACGTCTTACGGCATGGGTTCGGCTATGGTGTAGGTTTGGGTTAGGGTTAGGGTTAGGGTACGGTTTAGGGTACGGTTTCGGGTACGGGTTCAGATACGGCGTAGGATATGGGTTAGGGTTAGGTTTAGGGTTTTTTTTAGGGTTAGGGCTCAGTTTAGGGTACGGGTTAAGAATAGGGTACGTGTTAGGGTTAGGGTACGGGTTAGGGTTAAGTTATGCGTTAGGGTCAGGGTATTTATTAAACCTATTCCACTCTCTAGATACCACTTAGCACGTAAAGGAATATTAATTTGGGTCCAGCCATGGAGAAGAGTTTAGACACTAGGATAAGATACGAAACACACCCATTATAAACAAGACACATTAGGATTCTCTTTTTAACCTGTTCTTTAAAACACTAGTGCTTAGGACATCGATTGGAGGCAGAAGCAGTCAACGGTAGCTTAGGGTTAGGGTTAGGGTTAGGGTTAGCGTTAGGGTTAGGGTTAGGGTTAGGTTTAGGTTTAGGGTAAGAGTACGGCTTAGGGTACGGCTTCGGGTATGACATAGTGTATAGGTTAGTTTAGGGTTAGGGTTAGTTTTAGGGTTAGTGTTAGGGCTCGGTTTAGGGTACGGCGTAGGATAAGGGTACGGGTTAGTGTTAAGGTAGGGGTTTGGGTTAGGGTACGCGTTAAGGTTAGGGTATTTATTAAAGCTATCCCACTCTCTAGGTACCGCTTAGCACGTAAAGCATTATTATTTGGGTTCCAGCCATGGAGAAGAGTTTAGACACTAGGATAAGATAAGGAACACACCCATTATAAAGAAATCACATTAGGATTCTCTATTTAACCTGTTCCTTAAAACACTAGTGCTTAGGAAATCTATTGGAGGCAGAAGCAGTCAAGAGTAGCTTAGGGTTAGGGTTAGGGTTAGGGTTACGGTACGGCTTAGGGTACTGGTTCGGGTACGGTTTCGAGTACGGCGTAGGGTATGGGTTAAGTTTAGGGTTAGGTTTAGTTTTAGGGTTAGGGCTCCTGTTTAGGGTACGGGTTAGTTTTAGGGTACTTGTTACGGTTAGGGTAGGTGTTAGGGTTAGGGTACGAGTTAGGGTTAGGGTGTTTTTTAAACCTATCCCACTCCCTAGGTATCAGTTAGCACGTAAAGGAATATTATTTAGGGTCCAGCCATGGAGAAGAGTTTAGACACTAGGATAAGATAAGGAACACACCCATTATAAAGAAATCACATTAGGATTCTCTTTTTAAGCTGTATCGTAAAACACTAGTGCTTAGGAGATCTATAGGAGGCAGAAGCAGTCAAGGTTAGCTTAGTGTTAGGGTTAGGGTTAGGGTTAGAGTTACGTTTAGGGTACGGCTTAGGGTACGGGTTCGGGTACGGTTTCGGGTACGGCGTAGGGTATGGGTTAGGTTTAGGGTTAGGGTTAGTATTAGGGTTAGGGGTCGGTGTAGGTTACGGGTTAGGATTAGCGTACGTGTTAGGGTTAGGGTATGCGTTAGGGTTAGGGTATTTATTAAACCTATCCCACTCTCTAGATACCACTGAGCAGGTAAAGGAATATTATTTTGGGTCCAACCATGGAAAAGAGTTTAGACACTAGGATAAGATAAGGAACACACCCATTATAAAGAAATCACATTAGGATTCTCTTTTTAAGCTGTTCCTTAAAACACTAGTGCTTAGGAAATCCACTGGAGGCAGAAGCAGTCAAGGGTAGCTTAGGGTTAGGGTTAGGGTACTGCTTATGGTACGGGTTCGGTTACGGATTCGGGTACGGCGTAGGGTATGGGCTAGGTTTAGGCTTAGGGTTAGTTTTAGGGTTAGGGCTCGGTTTAGGGTACGGGTTAGAATTAGTGTACGTTTTAGTGTTATAGTAGGGTTTAGGGTTAGGGTATGCGTTAGGGTTAGGGTATTTATTAAAGCTGTCCCACTTAGCAATTAAAGGAATATTATTTGAGGTCCAGCCATGGAGAAGAGTTTAGACACTGGGATAAGATAAGGAACACACCCATTATAAAGAAATCACATTAGGATTCTCTTTTTAACCTGTTCCTTAAAACACTAGTGCTTAGGAAATGTATTGGAGGCAGAAGCTGTCAAGGGTAGCTTAGGGTTAGGGTTAGGGTTAGGGTACCGCTTAAGGTACGGGTTCGGTTAAGGCTTCATACACGGCGTAGGGTATGGGCTAGGGTTAGGCTTAGGGTTAGTTTTAGGGTTAGGGCTCGGTTTAGGGTACGGGTTAGGATTAGGGTACGTGTTAGGGATATGGTAGGGGATAGGGTTAGGATATGCGTTAGGGTTAGGGTATTTATTAAAGCTATCCCACTCTCTAGATACCACTTAGCACGTAAAGGATTATTATTTGGTGTCCAGCCATGGAGAAGAGTTTAGAAACTAGGATAAGATAAGGAACACACCCATTATAAAGAAATCACATTAGGATTCTCTTTTTAACCAGTTCCTTGAAACACTAGTGTTTAGGAAATATATTGGAGGCAGAATCAGTCAAGTAGGTTAGGGTTAGGATTAGCGTTAGGGCATGGCTTAGGGTACGGGTTTGAGTACGGCTTCGGATACAGCATAGGATGTGGGTTAGGGTTAGGTTTAGGGTTTGTTTTAGGGTTAGGGCTCAGTTTAGGGTATGTGTTAGGATAAGGGTTAGTGTTAGGGTTAGGGTAGGGGTTAGGGTTAGGTTACGCGTTAGGGTTAGGTTATTTATTAAACCTATCCCACCTAGCACGTAAAGGAAAATTATTTGGGGTCCAGCCAAGGAGAAGAGTTTAGAAACTAGAACAAGATAAGGAACACACCCATTAGAAAGAAATCACATTAGGATTCTCTTTATAACCAGTTCCTTAAAACACTAGTGCTTAGATAATCTATTGGAGTCAGAAGCAGTCAAGGTTAGCTTAGGGTTAGGGTTAGGTTTAGGGTACTGCTTATGGTACGGGTTCGGTTATGGGTTCGGGTACAGAGTAGGGTATGGGCTAGGGTTAGGCTTAGGGTTAGTTTTAGGGTTAGGGCTCAGTTTAGGGTACGGGTTAGGATTAGGGTACGTGTAAGGGTTAGGGTAGGGGTTAGGTTTAGGTTACGCATTAGGGTTAGGGTATTTATTAAACCTATCCCACTCTCTAGATACCACTTAGCACGTAAAGGAATATTATTTGGGGTCCAGCCATGGAGAAGAGTTTAGACAGTAGGAGAACATAAGGAACACACCCATTAAAAAGAAATCACATTAGGATTCTCTTTCTAACCTGTTCCTTAAAACGCTAGTGCTTAGGAAATCTATTGGAGGCAGAAGCAGTCAAGTGTAGCTTAGGGTTAGGGTTAGGGTTAGGGTACGTCTTACGGTATGGGTTCGGGTATGGTGTAGGGTAGGGTTAGGGTTAGGGTACGGTTTAGGGTACGGGTTCGGGTACGGGATCAGATACGGCGTAGGATATGGGTTAGGGTTAAGTTTAGGGTTTTTTTTAGGGTTAGGGCTCAGTTTAGGGTACGGGTTAAGAATAGGGTACGTGTTAGGGTTAGGGCACGGGTTAGGGTTAAGGTATGCGTTAGGGTCAGGTTATTTATTAAACCTATTCCACTCTCTAGATACCACTTAGCACGTAAAGGAATATTAATTTGGGTCCAGCCATGGAGAAGAGTTTAGACACTAGGATAAGATAAGGAACACACCCATTATAAAGAAGTCACATTAGGATTCTATTTTAACCTGTTCCTTAAAACACTAGTGCTTAGGACATCGATTGGAGGCAAAAGCAGTCAACGGTAGCTTAGGGTTAGGGTTAGGTTTAGGTTTAGGGTAAGAGTACGGCTTAGGGTACGGCTTCGGGTATGACATTGTGTATGGGTTAGTTTTAGGGTTAGGGTTAGTGTTAGGGCTCGGTTTAGGGTACGGGGTAGGATAAGGGTACGGGTTAGGGTTAAGGTAGGGGTTTGGGTTAGGGTACGCGTTAAGGTTAGGGTATTTATTAAAGCTATCCCACTCTCTAGGTACCACTTAGCATGTAAAGCATTATTATTTGGGGTCCAGCCATGGAGAAGAGTTTAGACACTAGGATAAGATAAGGAACACACCCATTATAAAGAAATCACATTAGGATTCTCTTTTTAACCTGTTCCTTAAAACACTAGTGCTTAGGAAATGTATTGGAGGCAGAAGCAGTCAAGGGTAGCTTAGGGTTAGGGATAGGGTGAGGGGTAGGGTACGGGTTTGGGTACGGGTTCGTATACGGCGTAGGGTATGGGTTAGGGTTACGGTTAGGTTTACTTTTAGGGTTAGGGCTCGGTTAGGGTTAGGGTTAGAGTTAGGGATAGGGTAAGTGTACGGCTGAGTGTACGGTTTCGTGTATGGCATAGTGTATGGGCTAGGTTTAGGGTCAGGGTTAGTTTTAGGGTTAGGGCTCGGTTTAGGGTACAGGTTAGGATTAAGGTTAGTGTTAGGGTTATGATAGGGGTTAGGGTTAGGATACGCGTTAGGGTTACGGTAATTATTAAACCTATCCCACTCTCTAGATACCACTTAGCACGTAAAGGAATATTATTTGGGGTCCCGCCATGGAGAAGAGTTTAGACACTAGGATAAGATAAGGAACACACCCATTATAAAGAAATCACATTAGGATTCTCTTTTTAACCTGTTCCTCAGAACACTAGTGCCTTGGAAATCTACTGGAGGCAGAATCTGTCAAGGGTAGGTTAGAGTTAGGATTAGCGTTAGGGTATGGCTTAGGGTACGGGTTCGAGTACGGGTTCCGATACAGCATAGGATGTGGGTTAGGGTTAGGTTTAGGGTTTGTTTTAGGGTTAGGGCTCAGTTTAGGGTATGGGTTAGGATTAGGATTAGTGTTAGGCTTAGGGTAGGGGTTAGGGTTAGGGTACGCGTTAAGGTTACGGTAATTATTAAACCTATCCCACTCTCTAGATACCACTTAGCACGTAAAGGAATATTATTTGGGGTCCAGCCATGGAGAAGAGTTTAGACACTAGGATAAGATAAGGAACACACCCATCCTAAAGAAATCACATTAGGATTCTCTTTTTAACCTGTTCCTTAAAGCATTAGTGCTTAGGAAATCTATTGGAGGCAGAAGCAGTCAAGGGTAGCTTAGGGTTAGGGTTACGGTACGGCTTAGGGTATGGCATAGGGTACGGGTTCTGGTACAGGTTCGGGCACGACATAGGGTATGGGTTAGAGTTAAGGTTAGGGTTAGTTTTAGTGTTACGGCTCCGTTTATTGTATGGGTTAGGATTAGTGTACTTGCCAGGGTTAGGGTAGATGTTAGGGTTAGGGTAAGCATAAGGTTAGGGTATTTATTAAACCTATCCCACTGTCTAGATACCATAAATCAGGTAAAGGAATATTATTTTGGGTCCAGCCATAGAGAAGTGTTTAGACAGTAGGATAAGATAAGGAACACACCCATTATAAAGAAATCACTTTAGGATTCTCTTCTTAACCTGTTCCTTAAAATACTAGTGCTTAGGAAATCTATTGGAGGCAGAAGCAGTCAAGGGTAGCTTAGGGTTAGGGTTAGGGTTAAGGTTAGGGTACGGCTTAGGGTACGGGTTTGGGTACGGGCTCGGGTATGGCGTAGGGTATAGGCTAGGGTTAGGCTTAGGGTTAGTTTAAGGGGTTAGGGCTCGGTTTAGGGTAAGGGTTAGGATTAGGGTACGTGTTAGGGATATGGTAGGGGAAAGGGTTAGGATATGCATTAGGGTTAGGGTATTTATTAAAGCTATCCCACTCTCTAGATACCACTTAGCACATAAAGGATTATTATTTGGTGTCCAGCCATGGAGAAGAGTTTAGAAACTAGGATAAGATAAGGAACACACCCATTATATAGAAATCACATTAGGATTCTCTTTTTAACCAGTTCCTTGAAACACTAGTGTTTAGGAAATATATTGGAGGCAGAATCAGTCAAGCATAGGTTAGGGTTAGGATTAGCGTTAGGGCATGGCTTAGGGTACGGGTTCGAGTACGGCTTCGGATACAGCATAGGATGTGGGTTAGGGTTAGGTTTAGGGTTTGTTTTAGGGTTAGGGCTCAGTTTAGGGTATGGGTTAGGATAAGGGTTAGTGTTAGGGTTAGGGTAGCGGTTAGGGTTAGGGTACGCGTTAGGGTTACGGCAATTATTAAACCTATCCCACTCTCTAGATACCACTTAGCAGGTAATGGAATATTATTTGGGGTCCATCCATGGATAAGAGTTTAGACACTAGGATAAGATAAGGAACACAACAATTATAAAGAAATCACATCAGGATTCTCTTTTTAACCAATTCCTTAAAACCCTAGTGCTTCCGAAATCTATTGGAGGCAGAAGCAGTCAACAGTAGCTTAGGGTTAGGGTTAGGGTTAGGGTTAGGATTAGGTTACGACCTAGGGTCCGGCATCGGGTACGGGTTCGGGTACGGAGTAGGGTATGGGTTAGGATTAGAGTTAGGGTCAGTTTTAGGGTTAGTGCTCGGTTTAGGTTATGGGTTAGGATTAGGGTACGTGGTAGGGTTATGGTAAGGGTTAGGTTTAGGGTACGTGTTAGGGTTAGGGTATTTATTAAACCTATCCCACCTAGCACGTAAAGGAAATTTATTTGGGGTCCTGCCAAGGAGAAGAGTTTAGAAACTAGAATAAGATAAGGAACACACCCATTAGAAAGAAATCACATTAGGATTCTCTTTTTAACCAGTTCCTTAAAACACTAGTGCTTAGATAGTCTATTGGAGTCAGAAGCAGTCAAGGGTAGCTTAGGGTTAGGGTTAGGTTTAGGGTACTGCTTATGGTACGGGTTCGGTTATGGGTTCGGGTACGGAGTAGGGTATGGGCTAGGGTTAGGCTTAGGGTTAGTTTTAGGGTTAGGGCTCAGTTTAGGGTACAGGTTAGGATTAGGGTACGTGTTAGGGTACGGGTAGGGGTTAGGTTTAGGTTACGCATTAGTGTTAGGGTATTTATTAAACCTATCCTACTCTCTAGATACCACTTAGCACGTAAAGGAATATTATTTGGGGTCCAGCCATGGAGAATTGTTTAGACACTAGGATAAGTTATGGAACACACCCATTATAAAGAAATCACATTAGGATTCTCTCTTTAAGCTGTTCCTTAAAACACCAGTGCTTAGGAAATCCATTGGAGGCAGAAGCAGTCAAGGGTAGCTTAGGGTTAGGGTTAGGGTTAGGGTACTGCTTATGGTACGGGTTCGGGTACGGCGTAGGGTATGGGCTAGGGTTAGGCTTAGGGTTAGTTTTAGGGTTAGGGCTCGGTTTAGGGTATGGGTTAGGATTAGGGTACGTGTTAGTGTTATGGTAGGGGTTAGGGTATGCGTTTGGGTTAGGGTATTTATTAATGCTATCCCACTTAGCACTTAAAGGAATACTATTTGGGGTCCAGCCATGGAGAAGAGTTTAGACACTAGGATAAAATAAGGAACTCACCCATTATAAAGAAATCACATTAGGATTCTCTTTTTAACCTGTTCCTTAAAACACTAGTGCTTAGGAAATCTATTGGAGGCAGAAGCAGTCAAGGGTAGCTTAGGGTTAGGGTTAGGGTTAGGGGTAGGGTACGGGTTCGTGTACGGGTTCGGGTACGGGTTCGTATACGGCGTAGGGTTTGGGTTAGGGTTAGGGTTAGGGTTACTTTTAGGGTTAGAGCTCGGTTAGGGTTAGGGTTAGGGTTAGGGATAGGGTAAGCATACGGCTGAGTGTACGGTTTCCGGTATGGCATAGTGTATGGGCTAGGTTTAGGGTCAGGGTTAGTTTTAGGGTTAGGGCTCGGTTTAGGGTACGGGTTAGGATTAAGGTTAGTGTTAGGGTTATGATAGGGGTTAGGGTTAGGGTACGCGTTAGGGTTACGGTAATTATTAAACCTATCCCACTCTCTAGATACCACTTAGCACGTAAAAGAATATTATTTGGTGTCCAGCCATGGAGAAGAGTTTAGACACTAGGATAAGATAAGGAACACACCCATTATAAAGAAATCACATTAGGATTCTCTTTTTAACCTGTTCCTCAAAACACTAGTGCTTAGGAAATCTACTGGAGGCAGAATCTGTCAAGGGTAGGTTAGCGTTAGGATTAGCCTTAGGGTATGGCTTAGGGTACGGGTTCGAGTACGGGTTCGGATACAGCATAGGATGTGGGTTAGGGTTAGGTTTAGGGTTTGTTTTAGCGTTAGGGCTCAGTTTAGGGTATGAGTTAGGATTAGGGTTAGTGTTAGGCTTAGGGTAGGGGTTAGGATTAGGGTACACGTTAGGGTTACGGTAATTATTAAACCTATCACACTCTCTAGATACCACTTAGCACGTAAAGGAATATTATTTGGGGTCCAGCCATGGAGAAGAGTTTAGACACTAGGATAAGATAAGGAACACACCCATCCTAAAGAAATCACATTAGGATTCTCTTTTTAACCTGTTCCTTAAAGCACTAGTGCTTAGGAAATCTATTGGAGGCAGAAGCAGTCAAGGGTAGCTTAGGGTTAGGGTTAGGGTACGGCTTAGGGTATGGCATAGGGTACGGGTACGGGTTAGGGTTAAGGTTTGTTTAAGGGTTAGGGCTCGGTTTAGGGCACGGGTTAGGATTAGGGTACGTGTTAGGGATAGGGTAGGGGTTAGGGTTCGGGTAGGCGTTAGGGTTAGGGTATTTATTAAACCTAGCCCACTCTGTAGATACCACTTAGCACGTAAAGGAATATTCTTTGAGGTCCAGCCATGTAGAAGAGTTTAGACACTAGGTTACGATAAGGAACGCACCCATTATAAAGAAATCACATTAGGATTATCTTGTTAACCTGTTCCTTAAAACACTAGTGCTTAGGAAACCTATTGGAGGCAGAAGCAGTCAAGGGTAACTTAGGGTTAGGTTTAGGGTTAGGGTTACGGTATGGCTTAGGGTACGGGTTCTGGTACAGGTTCGGGCACGGCATAGGGTATGGGTTAGAGTTACGGTTAGGGTTAGTTTTAGTGTTACGGCTCGGTTTATGGTATGGGTTAGGATTAAGGTACGTGTCAGGGTTAGGGTAGGTGTTAGGGTTAGGGTAAGCATAAGGTTAGGGTATTTATTAAAGCTATCCCACTGTCTAGATACCATAAATCAGGTAAAGGAATATTATTTTGGGTCCAGCCATAGAGAAGAGTTTAGACAGTAGGATAAGATAAGGAACACACCCATGGTAAAGAAATCACTTTAGGATTCTCTTTTTAAGCTGTTCCTTAAAACACTAGTGCTTAGGAAATCTATTGGAGGAAGAAGCAGTCAAAGGTAGCTTAGGGTTAGGGTTAGGGTTAATGTTAGGGTACTGCTTATGGTACGGTTTCGGATACGATGTAGGGTATGTGTTAGGGTTAGTGTTAGGGTTAGTTTTAGGCTTAGGGCTCGGTTTAGGGTATGGGTTAGGATTAGTGTACGTGTTAGTGTTAGTGTAGGCGTTTGGGATAGGGTAGGCGTTAGGGTTAGGATAATTATTAAACCTATCCAACTCTCTAGATACCACTTAGCACGTAAAGGAATATTATTTGGGGTCCAGCCATGGAGAAGAGTTTAGACAGTAGGAGAAGATAAGGAACACACCCATTAAAAATAAATCACATTAGGATTCTCTTTTTAACCTGTTCCTTAAAACACTAGTGCTTAGGAAATCTATTGGAGGCAGAAGCAGTCAAGTGTAGCTTAGGGTTAGGGTTAGGGTTAGGGTACGTCTTACGGCATGGGTTCGGCTATGGTGTAGGTTTGGGTTAGGGTTAGGGTTAGGGTACGGTTTAGGGTACGGTTTCGGGTACGGGTTCAGATACGGTGTAGGATATGGGTTAGGGTTAGGTTTAGGGTTTTTTTAGGGTTAGGGCTCATTTTAGGGTACGGGTTAAGAATAGGGTACGTGTTAGGGTTAGGGTACGGGTTAGGGTTAAGTTATGCGTTAGGGTCAGGGTATTTATTAAACCTATTCCACTCTCTAGATACCACTTAGCACGTAAAGGAATATTAATTTGGGTCCAGCCATGGAGAAGAGTTTAGACACTAGGATAAGATACGAAACACACCCATTATAAACAAGACACATTAGGATTCTCTTTTTAACCTGTTCTTTAAAACACTAGTGCTTAGGACATCGATTGGAGGCAGAAGCAGTCAACGGTAGCTTAGGGTTAGGGTTAGGGTTAGGGCATGGCTTAGGGTACGGGTTCGAGTACGGCTTCGGATACAGCATAGGATGTGGGTTAGGGTTACGTTTAGGGTTTGTTTTAGGGTTAGGGCTCAGTTTAGGGTATGGGTTAGGATAAGGGTTAGTGTTAGGGTTAGGGTAGGGGTTAGGGTTAGGTTACGCGTTAGGGTTAGGTTATTTATTAAACCTATCCCACCTAGCACGTAAAGGAAAATTATTTGGGGTCCAGCCAAGGAGAAGAGTTTAGAAACTAGAACAAGATAAGGAACACACCCATTAGAAAGAAATCACATTAGGATTCTCTTTATAACCAGTTCCTTAAAACACTAGTGCTTAGATAATCTATTGGAGTCAGAAGCAGTCAAGGTTAGCTTAGGGTTAGGGTTAGGTTTAGGGTACTGCTTATGGTACGGGTTCGGTTATGGGTTCGGGTACAGAGTAGGGTATGGGCTAGGGTTAGGCTTAGGGTTAGTTTTAGGGTTAGGGCTCAGTTTAGGGTACGGGTTAGGATTAGGGTACGTGTAAGGGTTAGGGTAGGGGTTAGGTTTAGGTTACGCATTAGGGTTAGGGTATTTATTAAACCTATCCTACTCTCTAGATACCACTTAGCACGTAAAGGAATATTATTTGGGGTCCAGCCATGGAGAAGTGTTTAGACACTAGGATAAGTTTTGGAACACACCCATTATAAAGAAATCACATTAGGATTCTCTCTTTAAGCTGTTCCTTAAAACACCAGTGCTTAGGAAATCCATTGGAGGCAGAAGCAGTCAAGGGTAGCTTAGGGTTAGGGTTAGGGTTAGGGTACTGCTTATGGTACGGGTTCGGGTACGGCGTAGGGTATGGGCTAGGGTTAGGCTTAGGGTTAGTTTTAGGGTTAGGGCTCGGTTTAGGGTATGGGTTAGGATTAGGGTACGTGTTAGTGTTATGGTAGGGGTTAGGGTATGCGTTTGGGTTAGGGTATTTATTAATGCTATCCCACTTAGCACTTAAAGGAATACTATTTGGGGTCCAGCCATGGAGAAGAGTTTAGACACTAGGATAAAATAAGGAACTCACCCATTATAAAGAAATCACATTAGGATTCTCTTTTTAACCTGTTCCTTAAAACACAAGTGCTTAGGAAATGTATTGGAGGCAGAAGCAGTCAAGGGTAGCTTAGGGTTAGGGTTAGGGTTAGGGGTAGGGTACGGGTTCGGGTTTGGGTTCGGGTACGGGTTCGTATACGGCGTAGGGTATGGGTTAGGGTTAGGGTTAGGGTTACTTTTAGGGTTAGAGCTCGGTTAGGGTTAGGGTTAGGGTTAGGGATAGGGTAAGCGTACGGCTGAGTGTACGGTTTCCGGTATGGCATAGTGTATGGGCTAGGTTTAGGGTCAGGGTTAGTTTTAGGGTTAGGGCTCGGTTTAGGGTACGGGTTAGGATTAAGGTTACTGTTAGGGTTATGATAGGGGTTAGGGTTAGGGTACGCGTTAGGGTTACGGTAATTATTAAACCTATCCCACTCTCTAGATACCACTTAGCACGTAAAAGAATATTATGTGGGGTCCAGCCATGGAGAAGAGTTTAGACACTAGGATAAGATAAGGAACACACCCATTATAAAGAAATCACATTAGGATTCTCTTTTTAACCTGTTCCTCAAAACACTAGTGCTTAGGAAATCTACTGGAGGCAGAATCTGTCAAGGGTAGGTTAGCGTTAGGATTAGCCTTAGGGTATGGCTTAGTGTACGGGTTCGAGTACGGGTTCGGATACAGCATAGGATGTGGGTTAGGGTTAGGTTTAGGGTTTGTTTTAGCGTTAGGGCTCAGTTTAGGGTATGAGTTAGGATTAGGGTTAGTGTTAGGCTTAGGGTAGGGGTTAGGGTTAGGGTACACGTTAGGGTTACGGTAATTATTAAACCTATCGCACTCTCTAGATACCACTTAGCACGTAAAGGAATATTATTTGGGGTCCAGCCATGGAGAAGAGTTTAGACACTAGGATAAGATAAGGAACACACCCATCCTAAAGAAATCACATTAGGATTCTCTTTTTAACCTGTTCCTTAAAGCACTAGTGCTTAGGAAATCTATTGGAGGCAGAAGCAGTCAAGGGTAGCTTAGGGTTAGGGTTAGGGTACGGCTTAGGGTATGGCATAGGGTACGGGTACGGGTTAGGGTTAGGGTTTGTTTAAGGGTTAGGGCTCGGTTTAGGGCACGGGTTAGGATTAGGGTACGTGTTAGGGATAGGGTAGGGTTTAGGGTTCGGGTAGGCGTTAGGGTTAGGGTATTTATTAAACCTAGCCCACTCTGTAGATACCACTTAGCACGTAAAGGAATATTCTTTGAGGTCCAGCCATGGAGAAGAGTTTAGACACTAGGATACGATAAGGAACGCACCCATTATAAAGAAATCACATTAGGATTATCTTGTTAACCTGTTCCTTAAAACACTAGTGCTTAGGAAACCTATTGGAGGCAGAAGCAGTCAAGGGTAACTTAGGGTTAGGTTTAGGGTTAGGGTTACGGTATGGCTTAGGGTACGGGTTCTGGTACAGGTTCGGGCACGGCATAGGGTATGGGTTAGAGTTACGGTTAGGGTTAGTTTTAGTGTTACGGCTCGGTTTATGGTATGGGTTAGGATTAAGGTACGTGTCAGGGTTAGGGTAGGTGTTAGGGTTAGGGTAAGCATAAGGTTAGGGTATTTATTAAAGCTATCCCACTGTCTAGATACCATAAATCAGGTAAAGGAATATTATTTTGGGTCCAGCCATAGAGAAGAGTTTAGACAGTAGGATAAGATAAGGAACACACCCATGGTAAAGAAATCACTTTAGGATTCTCTTTTTAAGCTGTTCCTTAAAACACTAGTGCTTAGGAAATCTATTGGAGGAAGAAGCAGTCAAAGGTAGCTTAGGGTTAGGGTTAGGGTTAATGTTAGGGTACTGCTTATGGTACGGGTTCGGATACGATGTAGGGTATGTGTTAGGGTTAGTGTTAGGGTTAGTTTTATTCTTAGGGCTCGGTTTAGGGTATGGGTTAGGATTAGTGTACGTGTTAGTGTTAGTGTAGGGGTTTGGGATAGGGTAGGCGTTAGGGTTAGGATAATTATTAAACCTATCCAACTCTCTAGATACCACTTAGCACGTAAAGGAATATTATTTGGGGTCCAGCCATGGAGAAGAGTTTAGACAGTAGGAGAAGATAAGGAACACACCCATTAAAAATAAATCACATTAGGATTCTCTTTTTAACCTGTTCCTTAAAACACTAGTGCTTAGGAAATCTATTGGAGGCAGAAGCAGTCAAGTGTAGCTTAGGGTTAGGGTTAGGGTTAGGGTACGTCTTACGGCATGGGTTCGGCTATGGTGTAGGTTTGGGTTAGGGTTAGGGTTAGGGTACGGTTTAGGGTACGGTTTCGGGTACGGGTTCAGATACGGCGTAGGATATGGGTTAGGGTTAGGTTTAGGGTTTTTTTTAGGGTTAGGGCTCAGTTTAGGGTACGGGTTAAGAATAGGGTACGTGTTAGGGTTAGGGTACGGGTTAGGGTTAAGTTATGCGTTAGGGTCAGGGTATTTATTAAACCTATTCCACTCTCTAGATACCACTTAGCACGTAAAGGAATATTAATTTGGGTCCAGCCATGGAGAAGAGTTTAGACACTAGGATAAGATACGAAACACACCCATTATAAACAAGACACATTAGGATTCTCTTTTTAACCTGTTCTTTAAAACACTAGTGCTTAGGACATCGATTGGAGGCAGAAGCAGTCAACGGTAGCTTAGGGTTAGGGTTAGGGTTAGCGTTAGGGTTAGGGTTAGGGTTAGGTTTAGGTTTAGGGTAAGAGTACGGCTTAGGGTACGGCTTCGGGTATGACATAGTGTATAGGTTAGTTTAGGGTTAGGGTTAGTTTTAGGGTTAGTGTTAGGGCTCGGTTTAGGGTACGGCGTAGGATAAGGGTACGGGTTAGTGTTAAGGTAGGGGTTTGGGTTAGGGTACGCGTTAAGGTTAGGGTATTTATTAAAGCTATCCCACTCTCTAGGTACCGCTTAGCACGTAAAGCATTATTATTTGGGTTCCAGCCATGGAGAAGAGTTTAGACACTAGGATAAGATAAGGAACACACCCATTATAAAGAAATCACATTAGGATTCTCTATTTAACCTGTTCCTTAAAACACTAGTGCTTAGGAAATCTATTGGAGGCAGAAGCAGTCAAGAGTAGCTTAGGGTTAGGGTTAGGGTTAGGGTTACGGTACGGCTTAAGGTACTGGTTCGGGTACGGTTTCGAGTACGGCGTAGGGTATGGGTTAAGTTTAGGGTTAGGTTTAGTTTTAGGGTTAGGGCTCCTGTTTAGTGTACGGGTTAGTTTTAGGGTACTTGTTACGGTTAGGGTAGGTGTTAGGGTTAGGGTACGAGTTAGGGTTAGGGTGTTTTTTAAACCTATCCCACTCCCTAGGTATCAGTTAGCACGTAAAGGAATATTATTTAGGGTCCAGCCATGGAGAAGAGTTTAGACACTAGGATAAGATAAGGAACACACCCATTATAAAGAAATCACATTAGGATTCTCTTTTTAAGCTGTATCGTAAAACACTAGTGCTTAGGAGATCTATAGGAGGCAGAAGCAGTCAAGGTTAGCTTAGTGTTAGGGTTAGGGTTAGGGTTAGAGTTACGTTTAGGGTACGGCTTAGGGTACGGGTTCGGGTACGGTTTCGGGTACGGCGTAGGGTATGGGTTAGGTTTAGGGTTAGGGTTAGTATTAGGGTTAGGGGTCGGTGTAGGTTACGGGTTAGGATTAGCGTACGTGTTAGGGTTAGGGTATGCGTTAGGGTTAGGGTATTTATTAAACCTATCCCACTCTCTAGATACCACTGAGCAGGTAAAGGAATATTATTTTGGGTCCAACCATGGAAAAGAGTTTAGACACTAGGATAAGATAAGGAACACACCCATTATAAAGAAATCACATTAGGATTCTCTTTTTAAGCTGTTCCTTAAAACACTAGTGCTTAGGAAATCCACTGGAGGCAGAAGCAGTCAAGGGTAGCTTAGGGTTAGGGTTAGGGTACTGCTTATGGTACGGGTTCGGTTACGGATTCGGGTACGGCGTAGGGTATGGGCTAGGTTTAGGCTTAGGGTTAGTTTTAGGGTTAGGGCTCGGTTTAGGGTACGGGTTAGAATTAGGGTACGTTTTAGTGTTATAGTAGGGTTTAGGGTTAGGGTATGCGTTAGGGTTAGGGTATTTATTAAAGCTGTTCCACTTAGCAATTAAAGGAATATTATTTGAGGTCCAGCCATGGAGAAGAGTTTAGACACTGGGATAAGATAAGGAACACACCCATTATAAAGAAATCACATTAGGATTCTCTTTTTAACCTGTTCCTTAAAACACTAGTGCTTAGGAAATGTATTGGAGGCAGAAGCTGTCAAGGGTAGCTTAGGGTTAGGGTTAGGGTTAGGGTACGGCTTAAGGTACGGGTTCGGTTAAGGCTTCATACACGGCGTAGGGTATGGGCTAGGGTTAGGCTTAGGGTTAGTTTTAGGGTTAGGGCTCGGTTTAGGGTACGGGTTAGGATTAGGGTACGTGTTAGGGATATGGTAGGGGATAGGGTTAGGATATGCGTTAGGGTTAGGGTATTTATTAAAGCTATCCCACTCTCTAGATACCACTTAGCACGTAAAGGATTATTATTTGGTGTCCAGCCATGGAGAAGAGTTTAGAAACTAGGATAAGATAAGGAACACACCCATTATAAAGAAATCACATTAGGATTCTCTTTTTAACCAGTTCCTTGAAACACTAGTGTTTAGGAAATATATTGGAGGCAGAATCAGTCAAGTAGGTTAGGGTTAGGATTAGCGTTAGGGCATGGCTTAGGGTACGGGTTTGAGTACGGCTTCGGATACAGCATAGGATGTGGGTTAGGGTTAGGTTTAGGGTTTGTTTTAGGGTTAGGGCTCAGTTTAGGGTATGTGTTAGGATAAGGGTTAGTGTTAGGGTTAGGGTAGGGGTTAGGGTTAGGTTACGCGTTAGGGTTAGGTTATTTATTAAACCTATCCCACCTAGCACGTAAAGGAAAATTATTTGGGGTCCAGCCAAGGAGAAGAGTTTAGAAACTAGAACAAGATAAGGAACACACCCATTAGAAAGAAATCACATTAGGATTCTCTTTATAACCAGTTCCTTAAAACACTAGTGCTTAGATAATCTATTGGAGTCAGAAGCAGTCAAGGTTAGCTTAGGGTTAGGGTTAGGTTTAGGGTACTGCTTATGGTACGGGTTCGGTTGTGGGTTCGGGTACAGAGTAGGGTATGGGCTAGGGTTAGGCTTAGGGTTAGTTTTAGGGTTAGGGCTCAGTTTAGGGTACGGGTTAGGATTAGGGTACGTGTAAGGGTTAGGGTAGGGGTTAGGTTTAGGTTACGCATTAGGGTTAGGGTATTTATTAAACCTATCCCACTCTCTAGATACCACTTAGCACGTAAAGGAATATTATTTGGGGTCCAGCCATGGAGAAGAGTTTAGACAGTAGGAGAACATAAGGAACACACCCATTAAAAAGAAATCACATTAGGATTCTCTTTCTAACCTGTTCCTTAAAACGCTAGTGCTTAGGAAATCTATTGGAGGCAGAAGCAGTCAAGTGTAGCTTAGGGTTAGGGTTAGGGTTAGGGTACGTCTTACGGTATGGGTTCGGGTATGGTGTAGGGTAGGGTTAGGGTTAGGGTACGGTTTAGGGTACGGGTTCGGGTACGGGATCAGATACGGCGTAGGATATGGGTTAGGGTTAAGTTTAGGGTTTTTTTTAGGGTTAGGGCTCAGTTTAGGGTACGGGTTAAGAATAGGGTACGTGTTAGGGTTAGGGCACGGGTTAGGGTTAAGGTATGCGTTAGGGTCAGGTTATTTATTAAACCTATTCCACTCTCTAGATACCACTTAGCACGTAAAGGAATATTAATTTGGGTCCAGCCATGGAGAAGAGTTTAGACACTAGGATAAGATAAGGAACACACCCATTATAAAGAAGTCACATTAGGATTCTATTTTAACCTGTTCCTTAAAACACTAGTGCTTAGGACATCGATTGGAGGCAAAAGCAGTCAACGGTAGCTTAGGGTTAGGGTTAGGTTTAGGTTTAGGGTAAGAGTACGGCTTATGGTACGGCTTCGGGTATGACATTGTGTATGGGTTAGCTTTAGGGTTAGGGTTAGTGTTAGGGCTCGGTTTAGGGTACGGGGTAGGATAAGGGTACGGGTTAGGATTAAGGTAGGGGTTTGGGTTAGGGTACGCGTTAAGGTTAGGGTATTTATTAAAGCTATCCCACTCTCTAGGTACCACTTAGCATGTAAAGCATTATTATTTGGGGTCCAGCCATGGAGAAGAGTTTAGACACTAGGATAAGATAAGGAACACACCCATTATAAAGAAATCACATTAGGATTCTCTTTTTAACCTGTTCCTTAAAACACTAGTGCTTAGGAAATGTATTGGAGGCAGAAGCAGTCAAGGGTAGCTTAGGGTTAGGGATAGGGTGAGGGGTAGGGTACGGGTTTGGGTACGGGTTCGTATACGGCGTAGGGTATGGGTTAGGGTTACGGTTAGGGTTACTTTTAGGGTTAGGGCTCGTTAGGGTTAGGGTTAGAGTTAGGGATAGGGTAAGTGTACGGCTGAGTGTACGGTTTCGGGTATGGCATAGTGTATGGGCTAGGTTTAGGGTCAGGGTTAGTTTTAGGGTTAGGGCTCGGTTTAGGGTACAGGTTAGGATTAAGGTTAGTGTTAGGGTTATGATAGGGGTTAGGGTTAGGATACGCGTTAGGGTTACGGTAATTATTAAACCTATCCCACTCTCTAGATACCACTTAGCACGTAAAGGAATATTATTTGGGGTCCCGCCATGGAGAAGAGTTTAGACACTAGGATAAGATAAGGAACACACCCATTATAAAGAAATCACATTAGGATTCTCTTTTTAACCTGTTCCTCAGAACACTAGTGCCTTGGAAATCTACTGGAGGCAGAATCTGTCAAGGGTAGGTTAGAGTTAGGATTAGCGTTAGGGTATGGCTTAGGGTACGGGTTCGAGTACGGGTTCCGATACAGCATAGGATGTGGGTTAGGGTTAGGTTTAGGGTTTGTTTTAGGGTTAGGGCTCAGTTTAGGGTATGGGTTAGGATTAGGATTAGTGTTAGGCTTAGGGTAGGGGTTAGGGTTAGGGTACGCGTTAAGGTTACGGTAATTATTAAACCTATCCCACTCTCTAGATACCACTTAGCACGTAAAGGAATATTATTTGGGGTCCAGCCATGGAGAAGAGTTTAGACACTAGGATAAGATAAGGAACACACCCATCCTAAAGAAATCACATTAGGATTCTCTTTTTAACCTGTTCCTTAAAGCATTAGTGCTTAGGAAATCTATTGGAGGCAGAAGCAGTCAAGGGTAGCTTAGGGTTAGGGTTACGGTACGGCTTAGGGTATGGCATAGGGTACGGGTTCTGGTACAGGTTCGGGCACGACATAGGGTATGGGTTAGAGTTAAGGTTAGGGTTAGTTTTAGTGTTACGGCTCCGTTTATTGTATGGGTTAGGATTAGTGTACTTGCCAGGGTTAGGGTAGATGTTAGGGTTAGGGTAAGCATAAGGTTAGGGTATTTATTAAACCTATCCCACTGTCTAGATACCATAAATCAGGTAAAGGAATATTATTTTGGGTCCAGCCATAGAGAAGTGTTTAGACAGTAGGATAAGATAAGGAACACACCCATTATAAAGAAATCACTTTAGGATTCTCTTCTTAACCTGTTCCTTAAAATACTAGTGCTTAGGAAATCTATTGGAGGCAGAAGCAGTCAAGGGTAGCTTAGGGTTAGGGTTAGGGTTAAGGTTAGGGTACGGCTTAGGGTACGGGTTTGGGTACGGGCTCGGGTATGGCGTAGGGTATAGGCTAGGGTTAGGCTTAGGGTTAGTTTAAGGGGTTAGGGCTCGGTTTAGGGTAAGGGTTAGGATTAGGGTACGTGTTAGGGATATGGTAGGGGAAAGGGTTAGGATATGCATTAGGGTTAGGGTATTTATTAAAGCTATCCCACTCTCTAGATACCACTTAGCACATAAAGGATTATTATTTGGTGTCCAGCCATGGAGAAGAGTTTAGAAACTAGGATAAGATAAGGAACACACCCATTATATAGAAATCACATTAGGATTCTCTTTTTAACCAGTTCCTTGAAACACTAGTGTTTAGGAAATATATTGGAGGCAGAATCAGTCAAGCATAGGTTAGGGTTAGGATTAGCGTTAGGGCATGGCTTAGGGTACGGGTTCGAGTACGGCTTCGGATACAGCATATGATGTGGGTTAGGGTTAGGTTTAGGGTTTGTTTTAGGGTTAGGGCTCAGTTTAGGGTATGGGTTAGGATAAGGGTTAGTGTTAGGGTTAGGGTAGCGGTTAGGGTTAGGGTACGCGTTAGGGTTACGGCAATTATTAAACCTATCCCACTCTCTAGATACCACTTAGCAGGTAATGGAATATTATTTGGGGTCCATCCATGGATAAGAGTTTAGACACTAGGATAAGATAAGGAACACAACAATTATAAAGAAATCACATCAGGATTCTCTTTTTAACCAATTCCTTAAAACCCTAGTGCTTCCGAAATCTATTGGAGGCAGAAGCAGTCAACAGTAGCTTAGGGTTAGGGTTAGGGTTAGGGTTAGGATTAGGTTACGACCTAGGGTCCGGCATCGGGTACGGGTTCGGGTACGGAGTAGGGTATGGGTTAGGATTAGAGTTAGGGTCAGTTTTAGGGTTAGTGCTCGGTTTAGGTTATGGGTTAGGATTAGGGTACGTGGTAGGGTTATGGTAAGGGTTAGGTTTAGGGTACGTGTTAGGGTTAGGGTATTTATTAAACCTATCCCACCTAGCACGTAAAGGAAATTTATTTGGGGTCCTGCCAAGGAGAAGAGTTTAGAAACTAGAATAAGATAAGGAACACACCCATTAGAAAGAAATCACATTAGGATTCTCTTTTTAACCAGTTCCTTAAAACACTAGTGCTTAGATAGTCTATTGGAGTCAGAAGCAGTCAAGGGTAGCTTAGGGTTAGGGTTAGGTTTAGGGTACTGCTTATGGTACGGGTTCGGTTATGGGTTCGGGTACGGAGTAGGGTATGGGCTAGGGTTAGGCTTAGGGTTAGTTTTAGGGTTAGGGCTCAGTTTAGGGTACAGGTTAGGATTAGGGTACGTGTTAGGGTACGGGTAGGGGTTAGGTTTAGGTTACGCATTAGTGTTAGGGTATTTATTAAACCTATCCTACTCTCTAGATACCACTTAGCACGTAAAGGAATATTATTTGGGGTCCAGCCATGGAGAATTGTTTAGACACTAGGATAAGTTATGGAACACACCCATTATAAAGAAATCACATTAGGATTCTCTCTTTAAGCTGTTCCTTAAAACACCAGTGCTTAGGAAATCCATTGGAGGCAGAAGCAGTCAAGGGTAGCTTAGGGTTAGGGTTAGGGTTAGGGTACTGCTTATGGTACGGGTTCGGGTACGGCGTAGGGTATGGGCTAGGGTTAGGCTTAGGGTTAGTTTTAGGGTTAGGGCTCGGTTTAGGGTATGGGTTAGGATTAGGGTACGTGTTAGTGTTATGGTAGGGGTTAGGGTATGCGTTTGGGTTAGGGTATTTATTAATGCTATCCCACTTAGCACTTAAAGGAATACTATTTGGGGTCCAGCCATGGAGAAGAGTTTAGACACTAGGATAAAATAAGGAACTCACCCATTATAAAGAAATCACATTAGGATTCTCTTTTTAACCTGTTCCTTAAAACACTAGTGCTTAGGAAATCTATTGGAGGCAGAAGCAGTCAAGGGTAGCTTAGGGTTAGGGTTAGGGTTAGGGGTAGGGTACGGGTTCGGGTACGGGTTCGGGTACGGGTTCGTATACGGCGTAGGGTTTGGGTTAGGGTTAGGGTTAGGGTTACTTTTAGGGTTAGAGCTCGGTTAGGGTTAGGGTTAGGGTTAGGGATAGGGTAAGCGTACGGCTGAGTGTACGGTTTCCGGTATGGCATAGTGTATGGGCTAGGTTTAGGGTCAGGGTTAGTTTTAGGGTTAGGGCTCGGTTTAGGGTACGGGTTAGGATTAAGGTTAGTGTTAGGGTTATGATAGGGGTTAGGGTTAGGGTACGCGTTAGGGTTACGGTAATTATTAAACCTATCCCACTCTCTAGATACCACTTAGCACGTAAAAGAATATTATTTGGTGTCCAGCCATGGAGAAGAGTTTAGACACTAGGATAAGATAAGGAACACACCCATTATAAAGAAATCACATTAGGATTCTCTTTTTAACCTGTTCCTCAAAACACTAGTGCTTAGGAAATCTACTGGAGGCAGAATCTGTCAAGGGTAGGTTAGCGTTAGGATTAGCCTTAGGGTATGGCTTAGGGTACGGGTTCGAGTACGGGTTCGGATACAGCATAGGATGTGGGTTAGGGTTAGGTTTAGGGTTTGTTTTAGCGTTAGGGCTCAGTTTAGGGTATGAGTTAGGATTAGGGTTAGTGTTAGGCTTAGGGTAGGGGTTAGGATTAGGGTACACGTTAGGGTTACGGTAATTATTAAACCTATCGCACTCTCTAGATACCACTTAGCACGTAAAGGAATATTATTTGGGGTCCAGCCATGGAGAAGAGTTTAGACACTAGGATAAGATAAGGAACACACCCATCCTAAAGAAATCACATTAGGATTCTCTTTTTAACCTGTTCCTTAAAGCACTAGTGCTTAGGAAATCTATTGGAGGCAGAAGCAGTCAAGGGTAGCTTAGGGTTAGGGTTAGGGTACGGCTTAGGGTATGGCATAGGGTACGGGTACGGGTTAGGGTTAGGGTTTGTTTAAGGGTTAGGGCTCGGTTTAGGGCACGGGTTAGGATTAGGGTACGTGTTAGGGATAGGGTAGGGTTTAGGGTTCGGGTAGGCGTTAGGGTTAGGGTATTTATTAAACCTAGCCCACTCTGTAGATACCACTTAGCACGTAAAGGAATATTCTTTGAGGTCCAGCCATGGAGAAGAGTTTAGACACTAGGATACGATAAGGAACGCACCCATTATAAAGAAATCACATTAGGATTATCTTGTTAACCTGTTCCTTAAAACACTAGTGCTTAGGAAACCTATTGGAGGCAGAAGCAGTCAAGGGTAACTTAGGGTTAGGTTTAGGGTTAGGGTTACGGTATGGCTTAGGGTACGGGTTCTGGTACAGGTTCGGGCACGGCATAGGGTATGGGTTAGAGTTACGGTTAGGGTTAGTTTTAGTGTTACGGCTCGGTTTATGGTATGGGTTAGGATTAAGGTACGTGTCAGGGTTAGGGTAGGTGTTAGGGTTAGGGTAAGCATAAGGTTAGGGTATTTATTAAAGCTATCCCACTGTCTAGATACCATAAATCAGGTAAAGGAATATTATTTTGGGTCCAGCCATAGAGAAGAGTTTAGACAGTAGGATAAGATAAGGAACACACCCATGGTAAAGAAATCACTTTAGGATTCTCTTTTTAAGCTGTTCCTTAAAACACTAGTGCTTAGGAAATCTATTGGAGGAAGAAGCAGTCAAAGGTAGCTTAGGGTTAGGGTTAGGGTTAATGTTAGGGTACTGCTTATGGTACGGGTTCGGATACGATGTAGGGTATGTGTTAGGGTTAGTGTTAGGGTTAGTTTTATTCTTAGGGCTCGGTTTAGGGTATGGGTTAGGATTAGTGTACGTGTTAGTGTTAGTGTAGGGGTTTGGGATAGGGTAGGCGTTAGGGTTAGGATAATTATTAAACCTATCCAACTCTCTAGATACCACTTAGCACGTAAAGGAATATTATTTGGGGTCCAGCCATGGAGAAGAGTTTAGACAGTAGGAGAAGATAAGGAACACACCCATTAAAAATAAATCACATTAGGATTCTCTTTTTAACCTGTTCCTTAAAACACTAGTGCTTAGGAAATCTATTGGAGGCAGAAGCAGTCAAGTGTAGCTTAGGGTTAGGGTTAGGGTTAGGGTACGTCTTACGGCATGGGTTCGGCTATGGTGTAGGTTTGGGTTAGGGTTAGGGTTAGGGTACGGTTTAGGGTACGGTTTCGGGTACGGGTTCAGATACGGCGTAGGATATGGGTTAGGGTTAGGTTTAGGGTTTTTTTTAGGGTTAGGGCTCAGTTTAGGGTACGGGTTAAGAATAGGGTACGTGTTAGGGTTAGGGTACGGGTTAGGGTTAAGTTATGCGTTAGGGTCAGGGTATTTATTAAACCTATTCCACTCTCTAGATACCACTTAGCACGTAAAGGAATATTAATTTGGGTCCAGCCATGGAGAAGAGTTTAGACACTAGGATAAGATACGAAACACACCCATTATAAACAAGACACATTAGGATTCTCTTTTTAACCTGTTCTTTAAAACACTAGTGCTTAGGACATCGATTGGAGGCAGAAGCAGTCAACGGTAGCTTAGGTTTAGGGTTAGGGTTAGGGTTAGCGTTAGGGTTAGGGTTAGGGTTAGGTTTAGGTTTAGGGTAAGAGTACGGCTTAGGGTACGGCTTCGGGTATGACATAGTGTATAGGTTAGTTTAGGGTTAGGGTTAGTTTTAGGGTTAGTGTTAGGGCTCGGTTTAGGGTACGGCGTAGGATAAGGGTACGGGTTAGTGTTAAGGTAGGGGTTTGGGTTAGGGTACGCGTTAAGGTTAGGGTATTTATTAAAGCTATCCCACTCTCTAGGTACCGCTTAGCACGTAAAGCATTATTATTTGGGTTCCAGCCATGGAGAAGAGTTTAGACACTAGGATAAGATAAGGAACACACCCATTATAAAGAAATCACATTAGGATTCTCTATTTAACCTGTTCCTTAAAACACTAGTGCTTAGGAAATCTATTGGAGGCAGAAGCAGTCAAGAGTAGCTTAGGGTTAGGGTTAGGGTTAGGGTTACGGTACGGCTTAGGGTACTGGTTCGGGTACGGTTTCGAGTACGGCGTAGGGTATGGGTTAAGTTTAGGGTTAGGTTTAGTTTTAGGGTTAGGGCTCCTGTTTAGGGTACGGGTTAGTTTTAGGGTACTTGTTACGGTTAGGGTAGGTGTTAGGGTTAGGGTACGAGTTAGGGTTAGGGTGTTTTTTAAACCTATCCCACTCCCTAGGTATCAGTTAGCACGTAAAGGAATATTATTTAGGGTCCAGCCATGGAGAAGAGTTTAGACACTAGGATAAGATAAGGAACACACCCATTATAAAGAAATCACATTAGGATTCTCTTTTTAAGCTGTATCGTAAAACACTAGTGCTTAGGAGATCTATAGGAGGCAGAAGCAGTCAAGGTTAGCTTAGTGTTAGGGTTAGGGTTAGGGTTAGAGTTACGTTTAGGGTACGGCTTAGGGTACGGGTTCGGGTACGGTTTCGGGTACGGCGTAGGGTATGGGTTAGGTTTAGGGTTAGGGTTAGTATTAGGGTTAGGGGTCGGTGTAGGTTACGGGTTAGGATTAGCGTACGTGTTAGGGTTAGGGTATGCGTTAGGGTTAGGGTATTTATTAAACCTATCCCACTCTCTAGATACCACTGAGCAGGTAAAGGAATATTATTTTGGGTCCAACCATGGAAAAGAGTTTAGACACTAGGATAAGATAAGGAACACACCCATTATAAAGAAATCACATTAGGATTCTCTTTTTAAGCTGTTCCTTAAAACACTAGTGCTTAGGAAATCCACTGGAGGCAGAAGCAGTCAAGGGTAGCTTAGGGTTAGGGTTAGGGTACTGCTTATGGTACGGGTTCGGTTACGGATTCGGGTACGGCGTAGGGTATGGGCTAGGTTTAGGCTTAGGGTTAGTTTTAGGGTTAGGGCTCGGTTTAGGGTACGGGTTAGAATTAGTGTACGTTTTAGTGTTATAGTAGGGTTTAGGGTTAGGGTATGCGTTAGGGTTAGGGTATTTATTAAAGCTGTCCCACTTAGCAATTAAAGGAATATTATTTGAGGTCCAGCCATGGAGAAGAGTTTAGACACTGGGATAAGATAAGGAACACACCCATTATAAAGAAATCACATTAGGATTCTCTTTATAACCAGTTCCTTAAAACACTAGTGCTTAGATAATCTATTGGAGTCAGAAGCAGTCAAGGTTAGCTTAGGGTTAGGGTTAGGTTTAGGGTACTGCTTATGGTACGGGTTCGGTTATGGGTTCGGGTACAGAGTAGCGTATGGGCTAGGGTTAGGCTTAGGGTTAGTTTTAGGGTTAGGGCTCAGTTTAGGGTACGGGTTAGGATTAGGGTACGTGTAAGGGTTAGGGTAGGGGTTAGGTTTAGGTTACGCATTAGGGTTAGGGTATTTATTAAACCTATCCCACTCTCTAGATACCACTTAGCACGTAAAGGAATATTATTTGGGGTCCAGCCATGGAGAAGAGTTTAGACAGTAGGAGAACATAAGGAACACACCCATTAAAAAGAAATCACATTAGGATTCTCTTTCTAACCTGTTCCTTAAAACGCTAGTGCTTAGGAAATCTATTGGAGGCAGAAGCAGTCAAGTGTAGCTTAGGGTTAGGGTTAGGGTTAGGGTACGTCTTACGGTATGGGTTCGGGTATGGTGTAGGGTAGGGTTAGGGTTAGGGTACGGTTTAGGGTACGGGTTCGGGTACGGGATCAGATACGGCGTAGGATATGGGTTAGGGTTAAGTTTAGGGTTTTTTTTAGGGTTAGGGCTCAGTTTAGGGTACGGGTTAAGAATAGGGTACGTGTTAGGGTTAGGGCACGGGTTAGGGTTAAGGTATGCGTTAGGGTCAGGTTATTTATTAAACCTATTCCACTCTCTAGATACCACTTAGCACGTAAAGGAATATTAATTTGGGTCCAGCCATGGAGAAGAGTTTAGACACTAGGATAAGATAAGGAACACACCCATTATAAAGAAGTCACATTAGGATTCTATTTTAACCTGTTCCTTAAAACACTAGTGCTTAGGACATCGATTGGAGGCAAAAGCAGTCAACGGTAGCTTAGGGTTAGGGTTAGGTTTAGGTTTAGGGTAAGAGTACGGCTTATGGTACGGCTTCGGGTATGACATTGTGTATGGGTTAGTTTTAGGGTTAGGGTTAGTGTTAGGGCTCGGTTTAGGGTACGGGGTAGGATAAGGGTACGGGTTAGGATTAAGGTAGGGGTTTGGGTTAGGGTACGCGTTAAGGTTAGGGTATTTATTAAAGCTATCCCACTCTCTAGGTACCACTTAGCATGTAAAGCATTATTATTTGGGGTCCAGCCATGGAGAAGAGTTTAGACACTAGGATAAGATAAGGAACACACCCATTATAAAGAAATCACATTAGGATTCTCTTTTTAACCTGTTCCTTAAAACACTAGTGCTTAGGAAATGTATTGGAGGCAGAAGCAGTCAAGGGTAGCTTAGGGTTAGGGATAGGGTGAGGGGTAGGGTACGGGTTTGGGTACGGGTTCGTATACGGCGTAGGGTATGGGTTAGGGTTACGGTTAGGGTTACTTTTAGGGTTAGGGCTCGTTAGGGTTAGGGTTAGAGTTAGGGATAGGGTAAGTGTACGGCTGAGTGTACGGTTTCGGGTATGGCATAGTGTATGGGCTAGGTTTAGGGTCAGGGTTAGTTTTAGGGTTAGGGCTCGGTTTAGGGTACAGGTTAGGATTAAGGTTAGTGTTAGGGTTATGATAGGGGTTAGGGTTAGGATACGCGTTAGGGTTACGGTAATTATTAAACCTATCCCACTCTCTAGATACCACTTAGCACGTAAAGGAATATTATTTGGGGTCCCGCCATGGAGAAGAGTTTAGACACTAGGATAAGATAAGGAACACACCCATTATAAAGAAATCACATTAGGATTCTCTTTTTAACCTGTTCCTCAGAACACTAGTGCCTTGGAAATCTACTGGAGGCAGAATCTGTCAAGGGTAGGTTAGAGTTAGGATTAGCGTTAGGGTATGGCTTAGGGTACGGGTTCGAGTACGGGTTCCGATACAGCATAGGATGTGGGTTAGGGTTAGGTTTAGGGTTTGTTTTAGGGTTAGGGCTCAGTTTAGGGTATGGGTTAGGATTAGGATTAGTGTTAGGCTTAGGGTAGGGGTTAGGGTTAGGGTACGCGTTAAGGTTACGGTAATTATTAAACCTATCCCACTCTCTAGATACCACTTAGCACGTAAAGGAATATTATTTGGGGTCCAGCCATGGAGAAGAGTTTAGACACTAGGATAAGATAAGGAACACACCCATCCTAAAGAAATCACATTAGGATTCTCTTTTTAACCTGTTCCTTAAAGCATTAGTGCTTAGGAAATCTATTGGAGGCAGAAGCAGTCAAGGGTAGCTTAGGGTTAGGGTTACGGTACGGCTTAGGGTATGGCATAGGGTACGGGTTCTGGTACAGGTTCGGGCACGACATAGGGTATGGGTTAGAGTTAAGGTTAGGGTTAGTTTTAGTGTTACGGCTCCGTTTATTGTATGGGTTAGGATTAGTGTACTTGCCAGGGTTAGGGTAGATGTTAGGGTTAGGGTAAGCATAAGGTTAGGGTATTTATTAAACCTATCCCACTGTCTAGATACCATAAATCAGGTAAAGGAATATTATTTTGGGTCCAGCCATAGAGAAGTGTTTAGACAGTAGGATAAGATAAGGAACACACCCATTATAAAGAAATCACTTTAGGATTCTCTTCTTAACCTGTTCCTTAAAATACTAGTGCTTAGGAAATCTATTGGAGGCAGAAGCAGTCAAGGGTAGCTTAGGGTTAGGGTTAGGGTTAAGGTTAGGGTACGGCTTAGGGTACGGGTTTGGGTACGGGCTCGGGTATGGCGTAGGGTATAGGCTAGGGTTAGGCTTAGGGTTAGTTTAAGGGGTTAGGGCTCGGTTTAGGGTAAGGGTTAGGATTAGGGTACGTGTTAGGGATATGGTAGGGGAAAGGGTTAGGATATGCATTAGGGTTAGGGTATTTATTAAAGCTATCCCACTCTCTAGATACCACTTAGCACATAAAGGATTATTATTTGGTGTCCAGCCATGGAGAAGAGTTTAGAAACTAGGATAAGATAAGGAACACACCCATTATATAGAAATCACATTAGGATTCTCTTTTTAACCAGTTCCTTGAAACACTAGTGTTTAGGAAATATATTGGAGGCAGAATCAGTCAAGCATAGGTTAGGGTTAGGATTAGCGTTAGGGCATGGCTTAGGGTACGGGTTCGAGTACGGCTTCGGATACAGCATATGATGTGGGTTAGGGTTAGGTTTAGGGTTTGTTTTAGGGTTAGGGCTCAGTTTAGGGTATGGGTTAGGATAAGGGTTAGTGTTAGGGTTAGGGTAGCGGTTAGGGTTAGGGTACGCGTTAGGGTTACGGCAATTATTAAACCTATCCCACTCTCTAGATACCACTTAGCAGGTAATGGAATATTATTTGGGGTCCATCCATGGATAAGAGTTTAGACACTAGGATAAGATAAGGAACACAACAATTATAAAGAAATCACATCAGGATTCTCTTTTTAACCAATTCCTTAAAACCCTAGTGCTTCCGAAATCTATTGGAGGCAGAAGCAGTCAACAGTAGCTTAGGGTTAGGGTTAGGGTTAGGGTTAGGATTAGGTTACGACCTAGGGTCCGGCATCGGGTACGGGTTCGGGTACGGAGTAGGGTATGGGTTAGGATTAGAGTTAGGGTCAGTTTTAGGGTTAGTGCTCGGTTTAGGTTATGGGTTAGGATTAGGGTACGTGGTAGGGTTATGGTAAGGGTTAGGTTTAGGGTACGTGTTAGGGTTAGGGTATTTATTAAACCTATCCCACCTAGCACGTAAAGGAAATTTATTTGGGGTCCTGCCAAGGAGAAGAGTTTAGAAACTAGAATAAGATAAGGAACACACCCATTAGAAAGAAATCACATTAGGATTCTCTTTTTAACCAGTTCCTTAAAACACTAGTGCTTAGATAGTCTATTGGAGTCAGAAGCAGTCAAGGGTAGCTTAGGGTTAGGGTTAGGTTTAGGGTACTGCTTATGGTACGGGTTCGGTTATGGGTTCGGGTACGGAGTAGGGTATGGGCTAGGGTTAGGCTTAGGGTTAGTTTTAGGGTTAGGGCTCAGTTTAGGGTACAGGTTAGGATTAGGGTACGTGTTAGGGTACGGGTAGGGGTTAGGTTTAGGTTACGCATTAGTGTTAGGGTATTTATTAAACCTATCCTACTCTCTAGATACCACTTAGCACGTAAAGGAATATTATTTGGGGTCCAGCCATGGAGAATTGTTTAGACACTAGGATAAGTTATGGAACACACCCATTATAAAGAAATCACATTAGGATTCTCTCTTTAAGCTGTTCCTTAAAACACCAGTGCTTAGGAAATCCATTGGAGGCAGAAGCAGTCAAGGGTAGCTTAGGGTTAGGGTTAGGGTTAGGGTACTGCTTATGGTACGGGTTCGGGTACGGCGTAGGGTATGGGCTAGGGTTAGGCTTAGGGTTAGTTTTAGGGTTAGGGCTCGGTTTAGGGTATGGGTTAGGATTAGGGTACGTGTTAGTGTTATGGTAGGGGTTAGGGTATGCGTTTGGGTTAGGGTATTTATTAATGCTATCCCACTTAGCACTTAAAGGAATACTATTTGGGGTCCAGCCATGGAGAAGAGTTTAGACACTAGGATAAAATAAGGAACTCACCCATTATAAAGAAATCACATTAGGATTCTCTTTTTAACCTGTTCCTTAAAACACTAGTGCTTAGGAAATCTATTGGAGGCAGAAGCAGTCAAGGGTAGCTTAGGGTTAGGGTTAGGGTTAGGGGTAGGGTACGGGTTCGGGTACGGGTTCGGGTACGGGTTCGTATACGGCGTAGGGTTTGGGTTAGGGTTAGGGTTAGGGTTACTTTTAGGGTTAGAGCTCGGTTAGGGTTAGGGTTAGGGTTAGGGATAGGGTAAGCGTACGGCTGAGTGTACGGTTTCCGGTATGGCATAGTGTATGGGCTAGGTTTAGGGTCAGGGTTAGTTTTAGGGTTAGGGCTCGGTTTAGGGTACGGGTTAGGATTAAGGTTAGTGTTAGGGTTATGATAGGGGTTAGGGTTAGGGTACGCGTTAGGGTTACGGTAATTATTAAACCTATCCCACTCTCTAGATACCACTTAGCACGTAAAAGAATATTATTTGGTGTCCAGCCATGGAGAAGAGTTTAGACACTAGGATAAGATAAGGAACACACCCATTATAAAGAAATCACATTAGGATTCTCTTTTTAACCTGTTCCTCAAAACACTAGTGCTTAGGAAATCTACTGGAGGCAGAATCTGTCAAGGGTAGGTTAGCGTTAGGATTAGCCTTAGGGTATGGCTTAGGGTACGGGTTCGAGTACGGGTTCGGATACAGCATAGGATGTGGGTTAGGGTTAGGTTTAGGGTTTGTTTTAGCGTTAGGGCTCAGTTTAGGGTATGAGTTAGGATTAGGGTTAGTGTTAGGCTTAGGGTAGGGGTTAGGATTAGGGTACACGTTAGGGTTACGGTAATTATTAAACCTATCGCACTCTCTAGATACCACTTAGCACGTAAAGGAATATTATTTGGGGTCCAGCCATGGAGAAGAGTTTAGACACTAGGATAAGATAAGGAACACACCCATCCTAAAGAAATCACATTAGGATTCTCTTTTTAACCTGTTCCTTAAAGCACTAGTGCTTAGGAAATCTATTGGAGGCAGAAGCAGTCAAGGGTAGCTTAGGGTTAGGGTTAGGGTACGGCTTAGGGTATGGCATAGGGTACGGGTACGGGTTAGGGTTAGGGTTTGTTTAAGGGTTAGGGCTCGGTTTAGGGCACGGGTTAGGATTAGGGTACGTGTTAGGGATAGGGTAGGGTTTAGGGTTCGGGTAGGCGTTAGGGTTAGGGTATTTATTAAACCTAGCCCACTCTGTAGATACCACTTAGCACGTAAAGGAATATTCTTTGAGGTCCAGCCATGGAGAAGAGTTTAGACACTAGGATACGATAAGGAACGCACCCATTATAAAGAAATCACATTAGGATTATCTTGTTAACCTGTTCCTTAAAACACTAGTGCTTAGGAAACCTATTGGAGGCAGAAGCAGTCAAGGGTAACTTAGGGTTAGGTTTAGGGTTAGGGTTACGGTATGGCTTAGGGTACGGGTTCTGGTACAGGTTCGGGCACGGCATAGGGTATGGGTTAGAGTTACGGTTAGGGTTAGTTTTAGTGTTACGGCTCGGTTTATGGTATGGGTTAGGATTAAGGTACGTGTCAGGGTTAGGGTAGGTGTTAGGGTTAGGGTAAGCATAAGGTTAGGGTATTTATTAAAGCTATCCCACTGTCTAGATACCATAAATCAGGTAAAGGAATATTATTTTGGGTCCAGCCATAGAGAAGAGTTTAGACAGTAGGATAAGATAAGGAACACACCCATGGTAAAGAAATCACTTTAGGATTCTCTTTTTAAGCTGTTCCTTAAAACACTAGTGCTTAGGAAATCTATTGGAGGAAGAAGCAGTCAAAGGTAGCTTAGGGTTAGGGTTAGGGTTAATGTTAGGGTACTGCTTATGGTACGGGTTCGGATACGATGTAGGGTATGTGTTAGGGTTAGTGTTAGGGTTAGTTTTATTCTTAGGGCTCGGTTTAGGGTATGGGTTAGGATTAGTGTACGTGTTAGTGTTAGTGTAGGGGTTTGGGATAGGGTAGGCGTTAGGGTTAGGATAATTATTAAACCTATCCAACTCTCTAGATACCACTTAGCACGTAAAGGAATATTATTTGGGGTCCAGCCATGGAGAAGAGTTTAGACAGTAGGAGAAGATAAGGAACACACCCATTAAAAATAAATCACATTAGGATTCTCTTTTTAACCTGTTCCTTAAAACACTAGTGCTTAGGAAATCTATTGGAGGCAGAAGCAGTCAAGTGTAGCTTAGGGTTAGGGTTAGGGTTAGGGTACGTCTTACGGCATGGGTTCGGCTATGGTGTAGGTTTGGGTTAGGGTTAGGGTTAGGGTACGGTTTAGGGTACGGTTTCGGGTACGGGTTCAGATACGGCGTAGGATATGGGTTAGGGTTAGGTTTAGGGTTTTTTTTAGGGTTAGGGCTCAGTTTAGGGTACGGGTTAAGAATAGGGTACGTGTTAGGGTTAGGGTACGGGTTAGGGTTAAGTTATGCGTTAGGGTCAGGGTATTTATTAAACCTATTCCACTCTCTAGATACCACTTAGCACGTAAAGGAATATTAATTTGGGTCCAGCCATGGAGAAGAGTTTAGACACTAGGATAAGATACGAAACACACCCATTATAAACAAGACACATTAGGATTCTCTTTTTAACCTGTTCTTTAAAACACTAGTGCTTAGGACATCGATTGGAGGCAGAAGCAGTCAACGGTAGCTTAGGGTTAGGGTTAGGGTTAGGGTTAGCGTTAGGGTTAGGGTTAGGGTTAGGTTTAGGTTTAGGGTAAGAGTACGGCTTAGGGTACGGCTTCGGGTATGACATAGTGTATAGGTTAGTTTAGGGTTAGGGTTAGTTTTAGGGTTAGTGTTAGGGCTCGGTTTAGGGTACGGCGTAGGATAAGGGTACGGGTTAGTGTTAAGGTAGGGGTTTGGGTTAGGGTACGCGTTAAGGTTAGGGTATTTATTAAAGCTATCCCACTCTCTAGGTACCGCTTAGCACGTAAAGCATTATTATTTGGGTTCCAGCCATGGAGAAGAGTTTAGACACTAGGATAAGATAAGGAACACACCCATTATAAAGAAATCACATTAGGATTCTCTATTTAACCTGTTCCTTAAAACACTAGTGCTTAGGAAATCTATTGGAGGCAGAAGCAGTCAAGAGTAGCTTAGGGTTAGGGTTAGGGTTAGGGTTACGGTACGGCTTAGGGTACTGGTTCGGGTACGGTTTCGAGTACGGCGTAGGGTATGGGTTAAGTTTAGGGTTAGGTTTAGTTTTAGGGTTAGGGCTCCTGTTTAGGGTACGGGTTAGTTTTAGGGTACTTGTTACGGTTAGGGTAGGTGTTAGGGTTAGGGTACGAGTTAGGGTTAGGGTGTTTTTTAAACCTATCCCACTCCCTAGGTATCAGTTAGCACGTAAAGGAATATTATTTAGGGTCCAGCCATGGAGAAGAGTTTAGACACTAGGATAAGATAAGGAACACACCCATTATAAAGAAATCACATTAGGATTCTCTTTTTAAGCTGTATCGTAAAACACTAGTGCTTAGGAGATCTATAGGAGGCAGAAGCAGTCAAGGTTAGCTTAGTGTTAGGGTTAGGGTTAGGGTTAGAGTTACGTTTAGGGTACGGCTTAGGGTACGGGTTCGGGTACGGTTTCGGGTACGGCGTAGGGTATGGGTTAGGTTTAGGGTTAGGGTTAGTATTAGGGTTAGGGGTCGGTGTAGGTTACGGGTTAGGATTAGCGTACGTGTTAGGGTTAGGGTATGCGTTAGGGTTAGGGTATTTATTAAACCTATCCCACTCTCTAGATACCACTGAGCAGGTAAAGGAATATTATTTTGGGTCCAACCATGGAAAAGAGTTTAGACACTAGGATAAGATAAGGAACACACCCATTATAAAGAAATCACATTAGGATTCTCTTTTTAAGCTGTTCCTTAAAACACTAGTGCTTAGGAAATCCACTGGAGGCAGAAGCAGTCAAGGGTAGCTTAGGGTTAGGGTTAGGGTACTGCTTATGGTACGGGTTCGGTTACGGATTCGGGTACGGCGTAGGGTATGGGCTAGGTTTAGGCTTAGGGTTAGTTTTAGGGTTAGGGCTCGGTTTAGGGTACGGGTTAGAATTAGTGTACGTTTTAGTGTTATAGTAGGGTTTAGGGTTAGGGTATGCGTTAGGGTTAGGGTATTTATTAAAGCTGTCCCACTTAGCAATTAAAGGAATATTATTTGAGGTCCAGCCATGGAGAAGAGTTTAGACACTGGGATAAGATAAGGAACACACCCATTATAAAGAAATCACATTAGGATTCTCTTTTTAACCTGTTCCTTAAAACACTAGTGCTTAGGAAATGTATTGGAGGCAGAAGCTGTCAAGGGTAGCTTAGGGTTAGGGTTAGGGTTAGGGTACGGCTTAAGGTACGGGTTCGGTTAAGGCTTCATACACGGCGTAGGGTATGGGCTAGGGTTAGGCTTAGGGTTAGTTTTAGGGTTAGGGCTCGGTTTAGGGTACGGGTTAGGATTAGGGTACGTGTTAGGGATATGGTAGGGGATAGGGTTAGGATATGCGTTAGGGTTAGGGTATTTATTAAAGCTATCCCACTCTCTAGATACCACTTAGCACGTAAAGGATTATTATTTGGTGTCCAGCCATGGAGAAGAGTTTAGAAACTAGGATAAGATAAGGAACACACCCATTATAAAGAAATCACATTAGGATTCTCTTTTTAACCAGTTCCTTGAAACACTAGTGTTTAGGAAATATATTGGAGGCAGAATCAGTCAAGTAGGTTAGGGTTAGGATTAGCGTTAGGGCATGGCTTAGGGTACGGGTTTGAGTACGGCTTCGGATACAGCATAGGATGTGGGTTAGGGTTAGGTTTAGGGTTTGTTTTAGGGTTAGGGCTCAGTTTAGGGTATGTGTTAGGATAAGGGTTAGTGTTAGGGTTAGGGTAGGGGTTAGGGTTAGGTTACGCGTTAGGGTTAGGTTATTTATTAAACCTATCCCACCTAGCACGTAAAGGAAAATTATTTGGGGTCCAGCCAAGGAGAAGAGTTTAGAAACTAGAACAAGATAAGGAACACACCCATTAGAAAGAAATCACATTAGGATTCTCTTTATAACCAGTTCCTTAAAACACTAGTGCTTAGATAATCTATTGGAGTCAGAAGCAGTCAAGGTTAGCTTAGGGTTAGGGTTAGGTTTAGGGTACTGCTTATGGTACGGGTTCGGTTATGGGTTCGGGTACAGAGTAGGGTATGGGCTAGGGTTAGGCTTAGGGTTAGTTTTAGGGTTAGGGCTCAGTTTAGGGTACGGGTTAGGATTAGGGTACGTGTAAGGGTTAGGGTAGGGGTTAGGTTTAGGTTACGCATTAGGGTTAGGGTATTTATTAAACCTATCCCACTCTCTAGATACCACTTAGCACGTAAAGGAATATTATTTGGGGTCCAGCCATGGAGAAGAGTTTAGACAGTAGGAGAACATAAGGAACACACCCATTAAAAAGAAATCACATTAGGATTCTCTTTCTAACCTGTTCCTTAAAACGCTAGTGCTTAGGAAATCTATTGGAGGCAGAAGCAGTCAAGTGTAGCTTAGGGTTAGGGTTAGGGTTAGGGTACGTCTTACGGTATGGGTTCGGGTATGGTGTAGGGTAGGGTTAGGGTTAGGGTACGGTTTAGGGTACGGGTTCGGGTACGGGATCAGATACGGCGTAGGATATGGGTTAGGGTTAAGTTTAGGGTTTTTTTTAGGGTTAGGGCTCAGTTTAGGGTACGGGTTAAGAATAGGGTACGTGTTAGGGTTAGGGCACGGGTTAGGGTTAAGGTATGCGTTAGGGTCAGGTTATTTATTAAACCTATTCCACTCTCTAGATACCACTTAGCACGTAAAGGAATATTAATTTGGGTCCAGCCATGGAGAAGAGTTTAGACACTAGGATAAGATAAGGAACACACCCATTATAAAGAAGTCACATTAGGATTCTATTTTAACCTGTTCCTTAAAACACTAGTGCTTAGGACATCGATTGGAGGCAAAAGCAGTCAACGGTAGCTTAGGGTTAGGGTTAGGTTTAGGTTTAGGGTAAGAGTACGGCTTAGGGTACGGCTTCGGGTATGACATTGTGTATGGGTTAGTTTTAGGGTTAGGGTTAGTGTTAGGGCTCGGTTTAGGGTACGGGGTAGGATAAGGGTACGGGTTAGGATTAAGGTAGGGGTTTGGGTTAGGGTACGCGTTAAGGTTAGGGTATTTATTAAAGCTATCCCACTCTCTAGGTACCACTTAGCATGTAAAGCATTATTATTTGGGGTCCAGCCATGGAGAAGAGTTTAGACACTAGGATAAGATAAGGAACACACCCATTATAAAGAAATCACATTAGGATTCTCTTTTTAACCTGTTCCTTAAAACACTAGTGCTTAGGAAATGTATTGGAGGCAGAAGCAGTCAAGGGTAGCTTAGGGTTAGGGATAGGGTGAGGGGTAGGGTACGGGTTTGGGTACGGGTTCGTATACGGCGTAGGGTATGGGTTAGGGTTACGGTTAGGGTTACTTTTAGGGTTAGGGCTCGGTTAGGGTTAGGGTTAGAGTTAGGGATAGGGTAAGTGTACGGCTGAGTGTACGGTTTCGGGTATGGCATAGTGTATGGGCTAGGTTTAGGGTCAGGGTTAGTTTTAGGGTTAGGGCTCGGTTTAGGGTACAGGTTAGGATTAAGGTTAGTGTTAGGGTTATGATAGGGGTTAGGGTTAGGATACGCGTTAGGGTTACGGTAATTATTAAACCTATCCCACTCTCTAGATACCACTTAGCACGTAAAGGAATATTATTTGGGGTCCCGCCATGGAGAAGAGTTTAGACACTAGGATAAGATAAGGAACACACCCATTATAAAGAAATCACATTAGGATTCTCTTTTTAACCTGTTCCTCAGAACACTAGTGCCTTGGAAATCTACTGGAGGCAGAATCTGTCAAGGGTAGGTTAGAGTTAGGATTAGCGTTAGGGTATGGCTTAGGGTACGGGTTCGAGTACGGGTTCCGATACAGCATAGGATGTGGGTTAGGGTTAGGTTTAGGGTTTGTTTTAGGGTTAGGGCTCAGTTTAGGGTATGGGTTAGGATTAGGATTAGTGTTAGGCTTAGGGTAGGGGTTAGGGTTAGGGTACGCGTTAAGGTTACGGTAATTATTAAACCTATCCCACTCTCTAGATACCACTTAGCACGTAAAGGAATATTATTTGGGGTCCAGCCATGGAGAAGAGTTTAGACACTAGGATAAGATAAGGAACACACCCATCCTAAAGAAATCACATTAGGATTCTCTTTTTAACCTGTTCCTTAAAGCATTAGTGCTTAGGAAATCTATTGGAGGCAGAAGCAGTCAAGGGTAGCTTAGGGTTAGGGTTACGGTACGGCTTAGGGTATGGCATAGGGTACGGGTTCTGGTACAGGTTCGGGCACGACATAGGGTATGGGTTAGAGTTAAGGTTAGGGTTAGTTTTAGTGTTACGGCTCCGTTTATTGTATGGGTTAGGATTAGTGTACTTGCCAGGGTTAGGGTAGATGTTAGGGTTAGGGTAAGCATAAGGTTAGGGTATTTATTAAACCTATCCCACTGTCTAGATACCATAAATCAGGTAAAGGAATATTATTTTGGGTCCAGCCATAGAGAAGTGTTTAGACAGTAGGATAAGATAAGGAACACACCCATTATAAAGAAATCACTTTAGGATTCTCTTCTTAACCTGTTCCTTAAAATACTAGTGCTTAGGAAATCTATTGGAGGCAGAAGCAGTCAAGGGTAGCTTAGGGTTAGGGTTAGGGTTAAGGTTAGGGTACGGCTTAGGGTACGGGTTCGGGTACGGGCTCGGGTATGGCGTAGGGTATAGGCTAGGGTTAGGCTTAGGGTTAGTTTAAGGGGTTAGGGCTCGGTTTAGGGTAAGGGTTAGGATTAGGGTACGTGTTAGGGATATGGTAGGGGAAAGGGTTAGGATATGCATTAGGGTTAGGGTATTTATTAAAGCTATCCCACTCTCTAGATACCACTTAGCACATAAAGGATTATTATTTGGTGTCCAGCCATGGAGAAGAGTTTAGAAACTAGGATAAGATAAGGAACACACCCATTATATAGAAATCACATTAGGATTCTCTTTTTAACCAGTTCCTTGAAACACTAGTGTTTAGGAAATATATTGGAGGCAGAATCAGTCAAGCATAGGTTAGGGTTAGGATTAGCGTTAGGGCATGGCTTAGGGTACGGGTTCGAGTACGGCTTCGGATACAGCATAGGATGTGGGTTAGGGTTAGGTTTAGGGTTTGTTTTAGGGTTAGGGCTCAGTTTAGGGTATGGGTTAGGATAAGGGTTAGTGTTAGGGTTAGGGTAGCGGTTAGGGTTAGGGTACGCGTTAGGGTTACGGCAATTATTAAACCTATCCCACTCTCTAGATACCACTTAGCAGGTAATGGAATATTATTTGGGGTCCATCCATGGATAAGAGTTTAGACACTAGGATAAGATAAGGAACACAACAATTATAAAGAAATCACATCAGGATTCTCTTTTTAACCAATTCCTTAAAACCCTAGTGCTTCCGAAATCTATTGGAGGCAGAAGCAGTCAACAGTAGCTTAGGGTTAGGGTTAGGGTTAGGGTTAGGATTAGGTTACGACCTAGGGTCCGGCATCGGGTACGGGTTCGGGTACGGAGTAGGGTATGGGTTAGGATTAGAGTTAGGGTCAGTTTTAGGGTTAGTGCTCGGTTTAGGTTATGGGTTAGGATTAGGGTACGTGGTAGGGTTATGGTAAGGGTTAGGTTTAGGGTACGTGTTAGGGTTAGGGTATTTATTAAACCTATCCCACCTAGCACGTAAAGGAAATTTATTTGGGGTCCTGCCAAGGAGAAGAGTTTAGAAACTAGAATAAGATAAGGAACACACCCATTAGAAAGAAATCACATTAGGATTCTCTTTTTAACCAGTTCCTTAAAACACTAGTGCTTAGATAGTCTATTGGAGTCAGAAGCAGTCAAGGGTAGCTTAGGGTTAGGGTTAGGTTTAGGGTACTGCTTATGGTACGGGTTCGGTTATGGGTTCGGGTACGGAGTAGGGTATGGGCTAGGGTTAGGCTTAGGGTTAGTTTTAGGGTTAGGGCTCAGTTTAGGGTACAGGTTAGGATTAGGGTACGTGTTAGGGTACGGGTAGGGGTTAGGTTTAGGTTACGCATTAGTGTTAGGGTATTTATTAAACCTATCCTACTCTCTAGATACCACTTAGCACGTAAAGGAATATTATTTGGGGTCCAGCCATGGAGAATTGTTTAGACACTAGGATAAGTTATGGAACACACCCATTATAAAGAAATCACATTAGGATTCTCTCTTTAAGCTGTTCCTTAAAACACCAGTGCTTAGGAAATCCATTGGAGGCAGAAGCAGTCAAGGGTAGCTTAGGGTTAGGGTTAGGGTTAGGGTACTGCTTATGGTACGGGTTCGGGTACGGCGTAGGGTATGGGCTAGGGTTAGGCTTAGGGTTAGTTTTAGGGTTAGGGCTCGGTTTAGGGTATGGGTTAGGATTAGGGTACGTGTTAGTGTTATGGTAGGGGTTAGGGTATGCGTTTGGGTTAGGGTATTTATTAATGCTATCCCACTTAGCACTTAAAGGAATACTATTTGGGGTCCAGCCATGGAGAAGAGTTTAGACACTAGGATAAAATAAGGAACTCACCCATTATAAAGAAATCACATTAGGATTCTCTTTTTAACCTGTTCCTTATAACACTAGTGCTTAGGAAATCTATTGGAGGCAGAAGCAGTCAAGGGTAGCTTAGGGTTAGGGTTAGGGTTAGGGGTAGGGTACGGGTTCGGGTACGGGTTCGGGTACGGGTTCGTATACGGCGTAGGGTTTGGGTTAGGGTTAGGGTTAGGGTTACTTTTAGGGTTAGAGCTCGGTTAGGGTTAGGGTTAGGGTTAGGGATAGGGTAAGCATACGGCTGAGTGTACGGTTTCCGGTATGGCATAGTGTATGGGCTAGGTTTAGGGTCAGGGTTAGTTTTAGGGTTAGGGCTCGGTTTAGGGTACGGGTTAGGATTAAGGTTAGTGTTAGGGTTATGATAGGGGTTAGGGTTAGGGTACGCGTTAGGGTTACGGTAATTATTAAACCTATCCCACTCTCTAGATACCACTTAGCACGTAAAAGAATATTATTTGGTGTCCAGCCATGGAGAAGAGTTTAGACACTAGGATAAGATAAGGAACACACCCATTATAAAGAAATCACATTAGGATTCTCTTTTTAACCTGTTCCTCAAAACACTAGTGCTTAGGAAATCTACTGGAGGCAGAATCTGTCAAGGGTAGGTTAGCGTTAGGATTAGCCTTAGGGTATGGCTTAGGGTACGGGTTCGAGTACGGGTTCGGATACAGCATAGGATGTGGGTTAGGGTTAGGTTTAGGGTTTGTTTTAGCGTTAGGGCTCAGTTTAGGGTATGAGTTAGGATTAGGGTTAGTGTTAGGCTTAGGGTAGGGGTTAGGATTAGGGTACACGTTAGGGTTACGGTAATTATTAAACCTATCGCACTCTCTAGATACCACTTAGCACGTAAAGGAATATTATTTGGGGTCCAGCCATGGAGAAGAGTTTAGACACTAGGATAAGATAAGGAACACACCCATCCTAAAGAAATCACATTAGGATTCTCTTTTTAACCTGTTCCTTAAAGCACTAGTGCTTAGGAAATCTATTGGAGGCAGAAGCAGTCAAGGGTAGCTTAGGGTTAGGGTTAGGGTACGGCTTAGGGTATGGCATAGGGTACGGGTACGGGTTAGGGTTAAGGTTTGTTTAAGGGTTAGGGCTCGGTTTAGGGCACGGGTTAGGATTAGGGTACGTGTTAGGGATAGGGTAGGGGTTAGGGTTCGGGTAGGCGTTAGGGTTAGGGTATTTATTAAACCTAGCCCACTCTGTAGATACCACTTAGCACGTAAAGGAATATTCTTTGAGGTCCAGCCATGTAGAAGAGTTTAGACACTAGGATACGATAAGGAACGCACCCATTATAAAGAAATCACATTAGGATTATCTTGTTAACCTGTTCCTTAAAACACTAGTGCTTAGGAAACCTATTGGAGGCAGAAGCAGTCAAGGGTAACTTAGGGTTAGGTTTAGGGTTAGGGTTACGGTATGGCTTAGGGTACGGGTTCTGGTACAGGTTCGGGCACGGCATAGGGTATGGGTTAGAGTTACGGTTAGGGTTAGTTTTAGTGTTACGGCTCGGTTTATGGTATGGGTTAGGATTAAGGTACGTGTCAGGGTTAGGGTAGGTGTTAGGGTTAGGGTAAGCATAAGGTTAGGGTATTTATTAAAGCTATCCCACTGTCTAGATACCATAAATCAGGTAAAGGAATATTATTTTGGGTCCAGCCATAGAGAAGAGTTTAGACAGTAGGATAAGATAAGGAACACACCCATGGTAAAGAAATCACTTTAGGATTCTCTTTTTAAGCTGTTCCTTAAAACACTAGTGCTTAGGAAATCTATTGGAGGAAGAAGCAGTCAAAGGTAGCTTAGGGTTAGGGTTAGGGTTAATGTTAGGGTACTGCTTATGGTACGGTTTCGGATACGATGTAGGGTATGTGTTAGGGTTAGTGTTAGGGTTAGTTTTAGGCTTAGGGCTCGGTTTAGGGTATGGGTTAGGATTAGTGTACGTGTTAGTGTTAGTGTAGGCGTTTGGGATAGGGTAGGCGTTAGGGTTAGGATAATTATTAAACCTATCCAACTCTCTAGATACCACTTAGCACGTAAAGGAATATTATTTGGGGTCCAGCCATGGAGAAGAGTTTAGACAGTAGGAGAAGATAAGGAACACACCCATTAAAAATAAATCACATTAGGATTCTCTTTTTAACCTGTTCCTTAAAACACTAGTGCTTAGGAAATCTATTGGAGGCAGAAGCAGTCAAGTGTAGCTTAGGGTTAGGGTTAGGGTTAGGGTACGTCTTACGGCATGGGTTCGGCTATGGTGTAGGTTTGGGTTAGGGTTAGGGTTAGGGTACGGTTTAGGGTACGGTTTCGGGTACGGGTTCAGATACGGTGTAGGATATGGGTTAGGGTTAGGTTTAGGGTTTTTTTAGGGTTAGGGCTCATTTTAGGGTACGGGTTAAGAATAGGGTACGTGTTAGGGTTAGGGTACGGGTTAGGGTTAAGTTATGCGTTAGGGTCAGGGTATTTATTAAACCTATTCCACTCTCTAGATACCACTTAGCACGTAAAGGAATATTAATTTGGGTCCAGCCATGGAGAAGAGTTTAGACACTAGGATAAGATACGAAACACACCCATTATAAACAAGACACATTAGGATTCTCTTTTTAACCTGTTCTTTAAAACACTAGTGCTTAGGACATCGATTGGAGGCAGAAGCAGTCAACGGTAGCTTAGGGTTAGGGTTAGGGTTAGGGCATGGCTTAGGGTACGGGTTCGAGTACGGCTTCGGATACAGCATAGGATGTGGGTTAGGGTTACGTTTAGGGTTTGTTTTAGGGTTAGGGCTCAGTTTAGGGTATGGGTTAGGATAAGGGTTAGTGTTAGGGTTAGGGTAGGGGTTAGGGTTAGGTTACGCGTTAGGGTTAGGTTATTTATTAAACCTATCCCACCTAGCACGTAAAGGAAAATTATTTGGGGTCCAGCCAAGGAGAAGAGTTTAGAAACTAGAACAAGATAAGGAACACACCCATTAGAAAGAAATCACATTAGGATTCTCTTTATAACCAGTTCCTTAAAACACTAGTGCTTAGATAATCTATTGGAGTCAGAAGCAGTCAAGGTTAGCTTAGGGTTAGGGTTAGGTTTAGGGTACTGCTTATGGTACGGGTTCGGTTATGGGTTCGGGTACAGAGTAGGGTATGGGCTAGGGTTAGGCTTAGGGTTAGTTTTAGGGTTAGGGCTCAGTTTAGGGTACGGGTTAGGATTAGGGTACGTGTAAGGGTTAGGGTAGGGGTTAGGTTTAGGTTATGCATTAGGGTTAGGGTATTTATTAAACCTATCCTACTCTCTAGATACCACTTAGCACGTAAAGGAATATTATTTGGGGTCCAGCCATGGAGAAGTGTTTAGACACTAGGATAAGTTTTGGAACACACCCATTATAAAGAAATCACATTAGGATTCTCTCTTTAAGCTGTTCCTTAAAACACCAGTGCTTAGGAAATCCATTGGAGGCAGAAGCAGTCAAGGGTAGCTTAGGGTTAGGGTTAGGGTTAGGGTACTGCTTATGGTACGGGTTCGGGTACGGCGTAGGGTATGGGCTAGGGTTAGGCTTAGGGTTAGTTTTAGGGTTAGGGCTCGGTTTAGGGTATGGGTTAGGATTAGGGTACGTGTTAGTGTTATGGTAGGGGTTAGGGTATGCGTTTGGGTTAGGGTATTTATTAATGCTATCCCACTTAGCACTTAAAGGAATACTATTTGGGGTCCAGCCATGGAGAAGAGTTTAGACACTAGGATAAAATAAGGAACTCACCCATTATAAAGAAATCACATTAGGATTCTCTTTTTAACCTGTTCCTTAAAACACAAGTGCTTAGGAAATGTATTGGAGGCAGAAGCAGTCAAGGGTAGCTTAGGGTTAGGGTTAGGGTTAGGGGTAGGGTACGGGTTCGGGTTTGGGTTCGGGTACGGGTTCGTATACGGCGTAGGGTATGGGTTAGGGTTAGGGTTAGGGTTACTTTTAGGGTTAGAGCTCGGTTAGGGTTAGGGTTAGGGTTAGGGATAGGGTAAGCGTACGGCTGAGTGTACGGTTTCCGGTATGGCATAGTGTATGGGCTAGGTTTAGGGTCAGGGTTAGTTTTAGGGTTAGGGCTCGGTTTAGGGTACGGGTTAGGATTAAGGTTACTGTTAGGGTTATGATAGGGGTTAGGGTTAGGGTACGCGTTAGGGTTACGGTAATTATTAAACCTATCCCACTCTCTAGATACCACTTAGCACGTAAAAGAATATTATTTGGGGTCCAGCCATGGAGAAGAGTTTAGACACTAGGATAAGATAAGGAACACACCCATTATAAAGAAATCACATTAGGATTCTCTTTTTAACCTGTTCCTCAAAACACTAGTGCTTAGGAAATCTACTGGAGGCAGAATCTGTCAAGGGTAGGTTAGCGTTAGGATTAGCCTTAGGGTATGGCTTAGTGTACGGGTTCGAGTACGGGTTCGGATACAGCATAGGATGTGGGTTAGGGTTAGGTTTAGGGTTTGTTTTAGCGTTAGGGCTCAGTTTAGGGTATGAGTTAGGATTAGGGTTAGTGTTAGGCTTAGGGTAGGGGTTAGGGTTAGGGTACACGTTAGGGTTACGGTAATTATTAAACCTATCGCACTCTCTAGATACCACTTAGCACGTAAAGGAATATTATTTGGGGTCCAGCCATGGAGAAGAGTTTAGACACTAGGATAAGATAAGGAACACACCCATCCTAAAGAAATCACATTAGGATTCTCTTTTTAACCTGTTCCTTAAAGCACTAGTGCTTAGGAAATCTATTGGAGGCAGAAGCAGTCAAGGGTAGCTTAGGGTTAGGGTTAGGGTACGGCTTAGGGTATGGCATAGGGTACGGGTACGGGTTAGGGTTAGGGTTTGTTTAAGGGTTAGGGCTCGGTTTAGGGCACGGGTTAGGATTAGGGTACGTGTTAGGGATAGGGTAGGGTTTAGGGTTCGGGTAGGCGTTAGGGTTAGGGTATTTATTAAACCTAGCCCACTCTGTAGATACCACTTAGCACGTAAAGGAATATTCTTTGAGGTCCAGCCATGGAGAAGAGTTTAGACACTAGGATACGATAAGGAACGCACCCATTATAAAGAAATCACATTAGGATTATCTTGTTAACCTGTTCCTTAAAACACTAGTGCTTAGGAAACCTATTGGAGGCAGAAGCAGTCAAGGGTAACTTAGGGTTAGGTTTAGGGTTAGGGTTACGGTATGGCTTAGGGTACGGGTTCTGGTACAGGTTCGGGCACGGCATAGGGTATGGGTTAGAGTTACGGTTAGGGTTAGTTTTAGTGTTACGGCTCGGTTTATGGTATGGGTTAGGATTAAGGTACGTGTCAGGGTTAGGGTAGGTGTTAGGGTTAGGGTAAGCATAAGGTTAGGGTATTTATTAAAGCTATCCCACTGTCTAGATACCATAAATCAGGTAAAGGAATATTATTTTGGGTCCAGCCATAGAGAAGAGTTTAGACAGTAGGATAAGATAAGGAACACACCCATGGTAAAGAAATCACTTTAGGATTCTCTTTTTAAGCTGTTCCTTAAAACACTAGTGCTTAGGAAATCTATTGGAGGAAGAAGCAGTCAAAGGTAGCTTAGGGTTAGGGTTAGGGTTAATGTTAGGGTACTGCTTATGGTACGGGTTCGGATACGATGTAGGGTATGTGTTAGGGTTAGTGTTAGGGTTAGTTTTAGGCTTAGGGCTCGGTTTAGGGTATGGGTTAGGATTAGTGTACGTGTTAGTGTTAGTGTAGGCGTTTGGGATAGGGTAGGCGTTAGGGTTAGGATAATTATTAAACCTATCCAACTCTCTAGATACCACTTAGCACGTAAAGGAATATTATTTGGGGTCCAGCCATGGAGAAGAGTTTAGACAGTAGGAGAAGATAAGGAACACACCCATTAAAAATAAATCACATTAGGATTCTCTTTTTAACCTGTTCCTTAAAACACTAGTGCTTAGGAAATCTATTGGAGGCAGAAGCAGTCAAGTGTAGCTTAGGGTTAGGGTTAGGGTTAGGGTACGTCTTACGGCATGGGTTCGGCTATGGTGTAGGTTTGGGTTAGGGTTAGGGTTAGGGTACGGTTTAGGGTACGGTTTCGGGTACGGGTTCAGATACGGCGTAGGATATGGGTTAGGGTTAGGTTTAGGGTTTTTTTTAGGGTTAGGGCTCAGTTTAGGGTACGGGTTAAGAATAGGGTACGTGTTAGGGTTAGGGTACGGGTTAGGGTTAAGTTATGCGTTAGGGTCAGGGTATTTATTAAACCTATTCCACTCTCTAGATACCACTTAGCACGTAAAGGAATATTAATTTGGGTCCAGCCATGGAGAAGAGTTTAGACACTAGGATAAGATACGAAACACACCCATTATAAACAAGACACATTAGGATTCTCTTTTTAACCTGTTCTTTAAAACACTAGTGCTTAGGACATCGATTGGAGGCAGAAGCAGTCAACGGTAGCTTAGGGTTAGGGTTAGGGTTAGCGTTAGGGTTAGGGTTAGGGTTAGGTTTAGGTTTAGGGTAAGAGTACGGCTTAGGGTACGGCTTCGGGTATGACATAGTGTATAGGTTAGTTTAGGGTTAGGGTTAGTTTTAGGGTTAGTGTTAGGGCTCGGTTTAGGGTACGGCGTAGGATAAGGGTACGGGTTAGTGTTAAGGTAGGGGTTTGGGTTAGGGTACGCGTTAAGGTTAGGGTATTTATTAAAGCTATCCCACTCTCTAGGTACCGCTTAGCACGTAAAGCATTATTATTTGGGTTCCAGCCATGGAGAAGAGTTTAGACACTAGGATAAGATAAGGAACACACCCATTATAAAGAAATCACATTAGGATTCTCTATTTAACCTGTTCCTTAAAACACTAGTGCTTAGGAAATCTATTGGAGGCAGAAGCAGTCAAGAGTAGCTTAGGGTTAGGGTTAGGGTTAGGGTTACGGTACGGCTTAGGGTACTGGTTCGGGTACGGTTTCGAGTACGGCGTAGGGTATGGGTTAAGTTTAGGGTTAGGTTTAGTTTTAGGGTTAGGGCTCCTGTTTAGTGTACGGGTTAGTTTTAGGGTACTTGTTACGGTTAGGGTAGGTGTTAGGGTTAGGGTACGAGTTAGGGTTAGGGTGTTTTTTAAACCTATCCCACTCCCTAGGTATCAGTTAGCACGTAAAGGAATATTATTTAGGGTCCAGCCATGGAGAAGAGTTTAGACACTAGGATAAGATAAGGAACACACCCATTATAAAGAAATCACATTAGGATTCTCTTTTTAAGCTGTATCGTAAAACACTAGTGCTTAGGAGATCTATAGGAGGCAGAAGCAGTCAAGGTTAGCTTAGTGTTAGGGTTAGGGTTAGGGTTAGAGTTACGTTTAGGGTACGGCTTAGGGTACGGGTTCGGGTACGGTTTCGGGTACGGCGTAGGGTATGGGTTAGGTTTAGGGTTAGGGTTAGTATTAGGGTTAGGGGTCGGTGTAGGTTACGGGTTAGGATTAGCGTACGTGTTAGGGTTAGGGTATGCGTTAGGGTTAGGGTATTTATTAAACCTATCCCACTCTCTAGATACCACTGAGCAGGTAAAGGAATATTATTTTGGGTCCAACCATGGAAAAGAGTTTAGACACTAGGATAAGATAAGGAACACACCCATTATAAAGAAATCACATTAGGATTCTCTTTTTAAGCTGTTCCTTAAAACACTAGTGCTTAGGAAATCCACTGGAGGCAGAAGCAGTCAAGGGTAGCTTAGGGTTAGGGTTAGGGTACTGCTTATGGTACGGGTTCGGTTACGGATTCGGGTACGGCGTAGGGTATGGGCTAGGTTTAGGCTTAGGGTTAGTTTTAGGGTTAGGGCTCGGTTTAGGGTACGGGTTAGAATTAGGGTACGTTTTAGTGTTATAGTAGGGTTTAGGGTTAGGGTATGCGTTAGGGTTAGGGTATTTATTAAAGCTGTCCCACTTAGCAATTAAAGGAATATTATTTGAGGTCCAGCCATGGAGAAGAGTTTAGACACTGGGATAAGATAAGGAACACACCCATTATAAAGAAATCACATTAGGATTCTCTTTTTAACCTGTTCCTTAAAACACTAGTGCTTAGGAAATGTATTGGAGGCAGAAGCTGTCAAGGGTAGCTTAGGGTTAGGGTTAGGGTTAGGGTACGGCTTAAGGTACGGGTTCGGTTAAGGCTTCATACACGGCGTAGGGTATGGGCTAGGGTTAGGCTTAGGGTTAGTTTTAGGGTTAGGGCTCGGTTTAGGGTACGGGTTAGGATTAGGGTACGTGTTAGGGATATGGTAGGGGATAGGGTTAGGATATGCGTTAGGGTTAGGGTATTTATTAAAGCTATCCCACTCTCTAGATACCACTTAGCACGTAAAGGATTATTATTTGGTGTCCAGCCATGGAGAAGAGTTTAGAAACTAGGATAAGATAAGGAACACACCCATTATAAAGAAATCACATTAGGATTCTCTTTTTAACCAGTTCCTTGAAACACTAGTGTTTAGGAAATATATTGGAGGCAGAATCAGTCAAGTAGGTTAGGGTTAGGATTAGCGTTAGGGCATGGCTTAGGGTACGGGTTTGAGTACGGCTTCGGATACAGCATAGGATGTGGGTTAGGGTTAGGTTTAGGGTTTGTTTTAGGGTTAGGGCTCAGTTTAGGGTATGTGTTAGGATAAGGGTTAGTGTTAGGGTTAGGGTAGGGGTTAGGGTTAGGTTACGCGTTAGGGTTAGGTTATTTATTAAACCTATCCCACCTAGCACGTAAAGGAAAATTATTTGGGGTCCAGCCAAGGAGAAGAGTTTAGAAACTAGAACAAGATAAGGAACACACCCATTAGAAAGAAATCACATTAGGATTCTCTTTATAACCAGTTCCTTAAAACACTAGTGCTTAGATAATCTATTGGAGTCAGAAGCAGTCAAGGTTAGCTTAGGGTTAGGGTTAGGTTTAGGGTACTGCTTATGGTACGGGTTCGGTTGTGGGTTCGGGTACAGAGTAGGGTATGGGCTAGGGTTAGGCTTAGGGTTAGTTTTAGGGTTAGGGCTCAGTTTAGGGTACGGGTTAGGATTAGGGTACGTGTAAGGGTTAGGGTAGGGGTTAGGTTTAGGTTACGCATTAGGGTTAGGGTATTTATTAAACCTATCCCACTCTCTAGATACCACTTAGCACGTAAAGGAATATTATTTGGGGTCCAGCCATGGAGAAGAGTTTAGACAGTAGGAGAACATAAGGAACACACCCATTAAAAAGAAATCACATTAGGATTCTCTTTCTAACCTGTTCCTTAAAACGCTAGTGCTTAGGAAATCTATTGGAGGCAGAAGCAGTCAAGTGTAGCTTAGGGTTAGGGTTAGGGTTAGGGTACGTCTTACGGTATGGGTTCGGGTATGGTGTAGGGTAGGGTTAGGGTTAGGGTACGGTTTAGGGTACGGGTTCGGGTACGGGATCAGATACGGCGTAGGATATGGGTTAGGGTTAAGTTTAGGGTTTTTTTTAGGGTTAGGGCTCAGTTTAGGGTACGGGTTAAGAATAGGGTACGTGTTAGGGTTAGGGCACGGGTTAGGGTTAAGGTATGCATTAGGGTCAGGTTATTTATTAAACCTATTCCACTCTCTAGATACCACTTAGCACGTAAAGGAATATTAATTTGGGTCCAGCCATGGAGAAGAGTTTAGACACTAGGATAAGATAAGGAACACACCCATTATAAAGAAGTCACATTAGGATTCTATTTTAACCTGTTCCTTAAAACACTAGTGCTTAGGACATCGATTGGAGGCAAAAGCAGTCAACGGTAGCTTAGGGTTAGGGTTAGGTTTAGGTTTAGGGTAAGAGTACGGCTTAGGGTACGGCTTCGGGTATGACATTGTGTATGGGTTAGTTTTAGGGTTAGGGTTAGTGTTAGGGCTCGGTTTAGGGTACGGGGTAGGATAAGGGTACGGGTTAGGATTAAGGTAGGGGTTTGGGTTAGGGTACGCGTTAAGGTTAGGGTATTTATTAAAGCTATCCCACTCTCTAGGTACCACTTAGCATGTAAAGCATTATTATTTGGGGTCCAGCCATGGAGAAGAGTTTAGACACTAGGATAAGATAAGGAACACACCCATTATAAAGAAATCACATTAGGATTCTCTTTTTAACCTGTTCCTTAAAACACTAGTGCTTAGGAAATGTATTGGAGGCAGAAGCAGTCAAGGGTAGCTTAGGGTTAGGGATAGGGTGAGGGGTAGGGTACGGGTTTGGGTACGGGTTCGTATACGGCGTAGGGTATGGGTTAGGGTTACGGTTAGGGTTACTTTTAGGGTTAGGGCTCGGTTAGGGTTAGGGTTAGAGTTAGGGATAGGGTAAGTGTACGGCTGAGTGTACGGTTTCGGGTATGGCATAGTGTATGGGCTAGGTTTAGGGTCAGGGTTAGTTTTAGGGTTAGGGCTCGGTTTAGGGTACAGGTTAGGATTAAGGTTAGTGTTAGGGTTATGATAGGGGTTAGGGTTAGGATACGCGTTAGGGTTACGGTAATTATTAAACCTATCCCACTCTCTAGATACCACTTAGCACGTAAAGGAATATTATTTGGGGTCCCGCCATGGAGAAGAGTTTAGACACTAGGATAAGATAAGGAACACACCCATTATAAAGAAATCACATTAGGATTCTCTTTTTAACCTGTTCCTCAGAACACTAGTGCCTTGGAAATCTACTGGAGGCAGAATCTGTCAAGGGTAGGTTAGAGTTAGGATTAGCGTTAGGGTATGGCTTAGGGTACGGGTTCGAGTACGGGTTCCGATACAGCATAGGATGTGGGTTAGGGTTAGGTTTAGGGTTTGTTTTAGGGTTAGGGCTCAGTTTAGGGTATGGGTTAGGATTAGGATTAGTGTTAGGCTTAGGGTAGGGGTTAGGGTTAGGGTACGCGTTAAGGTTACGGTAATTATTAAACCTATCCCACTCTCTAGATACCACTTAGCACGTAAAGGAATATTATTTGGGGTCCAGCCATGGAGAAGAGTTTAGACACTAGGATAAGATAAGGAACACACCCATCCTAAAGAAATCACATTAGGATTCTCTTTTTAACCTGTTCCTTAAAGCATTAGTGCTTAGGAAATCTATTGGAGGCAGAAGCAGTCAAGGGTAGCTTAGGGTTAGGGTTACGGTACGGCTTAGGGTATGGCATAGGGTACGGGTTCTGGTACAGGTTCGGGCACGACATAGGGTATGGGTTAGAGTTAAGGTTAGGGTTAGTTTTAGTGTTACGGCTCCGTTTATTGTATGGGTTAGGATTAGTGTACTTGCCAGGGTTAGGGTAGATGTTAGGGTTAGGGTAAGCATAAGGTTAGGGTATTTATTAAACCTATCCCACTGTCTAGATACCATAAATCAGGTAAAGGAATATTATTTTGGGTCCAGCCATAGAGAAGTGTTTAGACAGTAGGATAAGATAAGGAACACACCCATTATAAAGAAATCACTTTAGGATTCTCTTCTTAACCTGTTCCTTAAAATACTAGTGCTTAGGAAATCTATTGGAGGCAGAAGCAGTCAAGGGTAGCTTAGGGTTAGGGTTAGGGTTAAGGTTAGGGTACGGCTTAGGGTACGGGTTTGGGTACGGGCTCGGGTATGGCGTAGGGTATAGGCTAGGGTTAGGCTTAGGGTTAGTTTAAGGGGTTAGGGCTCGGTTTAGGGTAAGGGTTAGGATTAGGGTACGTGTTAGGGATATGGTAGGGGAAAGGGTTAGGATATGCATTAGGGTTAGGGTATTTATTAAAGCTATCCCACTCTCTAGATACCACTTAGCACATAAAGGATTATTATTTGGTGTCCAGCCATGGAGAAGAGTTTAGAAACTAGGATAAGATAAGGAACACACCCATTATATAGAAATCACATTAGGATTCTCTTTTTAACCAGTTCCTTGAAACACTAGTGTTTAGGAAATATATTGGAGGCAGAATCAGTCAAGCATAGGTTAGGGTTAGGATTAGCGTTAGGGCATGGCTTAGGGTACGGGTTCGAGTACGGCTTCGGATACAGCATAGGATGTGGGTTAGGGTTAGGTTTAGGGTTTGTTTTAGGGTTAGGGCTCAGTTTAGGGTATGGGTTAGGATAAGGGTTAGTGTTAGGGTTAGGGTAGCGGTTAGGGTTAGGGTACGCGTTAGGGTTACGGCAATTATTAAACCTATCCCACTCTCTAGATACCACTTAGCAGGTAATGGAATATTATTTGGGGTCCATCCATGGATAAGAGTTTAGACACTAGGATAAGATAAGGAACACAACAATTATAAAGAAATCACATCAGGATTCTCTTTTTAACCAATTCCTTAAAACCCTAGTGCTTCCGAAATCTATTGGAGGCAGAAGCAGTCAACAGTAGCTTAGGGTTAGGGTTAGGGTTAGGGTTAGGATTAGGTTACGACCTAGGGTCCGGCATCGGGTACGGGTTCGGGTACGGAGTAGGGTATGGGTTAGGATTAGAGTTAGGGTCAGTTTTAGGGTTAGTGCTCGGTTTAGGTTATGGGTTAGGATTAGGGTACGTGGTAGGGTTATGGTAAGGGTTAGGTTTAGGGTACGTGTTAGGGTTAGGGTATTTATTAAACCTATCCCACCTAGCACGTAAAGGAAATTTATTTGGGGTCCTGCCAAGGAGAAGAGTTTAGAAACTAGAATAAGATAAGGAACACACCCATTAGAAAGAAATCACATTAGGATTCTCTTTTTAACCAGTTCCTTAAAACACTAGTGCTTAGATAGTCTATTGGAGTCAGAAGCAGTCAAGGGTAGCTTAGGGTTAGGGTTAGGTTTAGGGTACTGCTTATGGTACGGGTTCGGTTATGGGTTCGGGTACGGAGTAGGGTATGGGCTAGGGTTAGGCTTAGGGTTAGTTTTAGGGTTAGGGCTCAGTTTAGGGTACAGGTTAGGATTAGGGTACGTGTTAGGGTACGGGTAGGGGTTAGGTTTAGGTTACGCATTAGTGTTAGGGTATTTATTAAACCTATCCTACTCTCTAGATACCACTTAGCACGTAAAGGAATATTATTTGGGGTCCAGCCATGGAGAATTGTTTAGACACTAGGATAAGTTATGGAACACACCCATTATAAAGAAATCACATTAGGATTCTCTCTTTAAGCTGTTCCTTAAAACACCAGTGCTTAGGAAATCCATTGGAGGCAGAAGCAGTCAAGGGTAGCTTAGGGTTAGGGTTAGGGTTAGGGTACTGCTTATGGTACGGGTTCGGGTACGGCGTAGGGTATGGGCTAGGGTTAGGCTTAGGGTTAGTTTTAGGGTTAGGGCTCGGTTTAGGGTATGGGTTAGGATTAGGGTACGTGTTAGTGTTATGGTAGGGGTTAGGGTATGCGTTTGGGTTAGGGTATTTATTAATGCTATCCCACTTAGCACTTAAAGGAATACTATTTGGGGTCCAGCCATGGAGAAGAGTTTAGACACTAGGATAAAATAAGGAACTCACCCATTATAAAGAAATCACATTAGGATTCTCTTTTTAACCTGTTCCTTAAAACACAAGTGCTTAGGAAATGTATTGGAGGCAGAAGCAGTCAAGGGTAGCTTAGGGTTAGGGTTAGGGTTAGGGGTAGGGTACGGGTTCGGGTTTGGGTTCGGGTACGGGTTCGTATACGGCGTAGGGTATGGGTTAGGGTTAGGGTTAGGGTTACTTTTAGGGTTAGAGCTCGGTTAGGGTTAGGGTTAGGGTTAGGGATAGGGTAAGCGTACGGCTGAGTGTACGGTTTCCGGTATGGCATAGTGTATGGGCTAGGTTTAGGGTCAGGGTTAGTTTTAGGGTTAGGGCTCGGTTTAGGGTACGGGTTAGGATTAAGGTTACTGTTAGGGTTATGATAGGGGTTAGGGTTAGGGTACGCGTTAGGGTTACGGTAATTATTAAACCTATCCCACTCTCTAGATACCACTTAGCACGTAAAAGAATATTATTTGGGGTCCAGCCATGGAGAAGAGTTTAGACACTAGGATAAGATAAGGAACACACCCATTATAAAGAAATCACATTAGGATTCTCTTTTTAACCTGTTCCTCAAAACACTAGTGCTTAGGAAATCTACTGGAGGCAGAATCTGTCAAGGGTAGGTTAGCGTTAGGATTAGCCTTAGGGTATGGCTTAGTGTACGGGTTCGAGTACGGGTTCGGATACAGCATAGGATGTGGGTTAGGGTTAGGTTTAGGGTTTGTTTTAGCGTTAGGGCTCAGTTTAGGGTATGAGTTAGGATTAGGGTTAGTGTTAGGCTTAGGGTAGGGGTTAGGGTTAGGGTACACGTTAGGGTTACGGTAATTATTAAACCTATCGCACTCTCTAGATACCACTTAGCACGTAAAGGAATATTATTTGGGGTCCAGCCATGGAGAAGAGTTTAGACACTAGGATAAGATAAGGAACACACCCATCCTAAAGAAATCACATTAGGATTCTCTTTTTAACCTGTTCCTTAAAGCACTAGTGCTTAGGAAATCTATTGGAGGCAGAAGCAGTCAAGGGTAGCTTAGGGTTAGGGTTAGGGTACGGCTTAGGGTATGGCATAGGGTACGGGTACGGGTTAGGGTTAGGGTTTGTTTAAGTGTTAGGGCTCGGTTTAGGGCACGGGTTAGGATTAGGGTACGTGTTAGGGATAGGGTAGGGTTTAGGGTTCGGGTAGGCGTTAGGGTTAGGGTATTTATTAAACCTAGCCCACTCTGTAGATACCACTTAGCACGTAAAGGAATATTCTTTGAGGTCCAGCCATGGAGAAGAGTTTAGACACTAGGATACGATAAGGAACGCACCCATTATAAAGAAATCACATTAGGATTATCTTGTTAACCTGTTCCTTAAAACACTAGTGCTTAGGAAACCTATTGGAGGCAGAAGCAGTCAAGGGTAACTTAGGGTTAGGTTTAGGGTTAGGGTTACGGTATGGCTTAGGGTACGGGTTCTGGTACAGGTTCGGGCACGGCATAGGGTATGGGTTAGAGTTACGGTTAGGGTTAGTTTTAGTGTTACGGCTCGGTTTATGGTATGGGTTAGGATTAAGGTACGTGTCAGGGTTAGGGTAGGTGTTAGGGTTAGGGTAAGCATAAGGTTAGGGTATTTATTAAAGCTATCCCACTGTCTAGATACCATAAATCAGGTAAAGGAATATTATTTTGGGTCCAGCCATAGAGAAGAGTTTAGACAGTAGGATAAGATAAGGAACACACCCATGGTAAAGAAATCACTTTAGGATTCTCTTTTTAAGCTGTTCCTTAAAACACTAGTGCTTAGGAAATCTATTGGAGGAAGAAGCAGTCAAAGGTAGCTTAGGGTTAGGGTTAGGGTTAATGTTAGGGTACTGCTTATGGTACGGGTTCGGATACGATGTAGGGTATGTGTTAGGGTTAGTGTTAGGGTTAGTTTTAGGCTTAGGGCTCGGTTTAGGGTATGGGTTAGGATTAGTGTACGTGTTAGTGTTAGTGTAGGCGTTTGGGATAGGGTAGGCGTTAGGGTTAGGATAATTATTAAACCTATCCAACTCTCTAGATACCACTTAGCACGTAAAGGAATATTATTTGGGGTCCAGCCATGGAGAAGAGTTTAGACAGTAGGAGAAGATAAGGAACACACCCATTAAAAATAAATCACATTAGGATTCTCTTTTTAACCTGTTCCTTAAAACACTAGTGCTTAGGAAATCTATTGGAGGCAGAAGCAGTCAAGTGTAGCTTAGGGTTAGGGTTAGGGTTAGGGTACGTCTTACGGCATGGGTTCGGCTATGGTGTAGGTTTGGGTTAGGGTTAGGGTTAGGGTACGGTTTAGGGTACGGTTTCGGGTACGGGTTCAGATACGGCGTAGGATATGGGTTAGGGTTAGGTTTAGGGTTTTTTTTAGGGTTAGGGCTCAGTTTAGGGTACGGGTTAAGAATAGGGTACGTGTTAGGGTTAGGGTACGGGTTAGGGTTAAGTTATGCGTTAGGGTCAGGGTATTTATTAAACCTATTCCACTCTCTAGATACCACTTAGCACGTAAAGGAATATTAATTTGGGTCCAGCCATGGAGAAGAGTTTAGACACTAGGATAAGATACGAAACACACCCATTATAAACAAGACACATTAGGATTCTCTTTTTAACCTGTTCTTTAAAACACTAGTGCTTAGGACATCGATTGGAGGCAGAAGCAGTCAACGGTAGCTTAGGGTTAGGGTTAGGGTTAGCGTTAGGGTTAGGGTTAGGGTTAGGTTTAGGTTTAGGGTAAGAGTACGGCTTAGGGTACGGCTTCGGGTATGACATAGTGTATAGGTTAGTTTAGGGTTAGGGTTAGTTTTAGGGTTAGTGTTAGGGCTCGGTTTAGGGTACGGCGTAGGATAAGGGTACGGGTTAGTGTTAAGGTAGGGGTTTGGGTTAGGGTACGCGTTAAGGTTAGGGTATTTATTAAAGCTATCCCACTCTCTAGGTACCGCTTAGCACGTAAAGCATTATTATTTGGGTTCCAGCCATGGAGAAGAGTTTAGACACTAGGATAAGATAAGGAACACACCCATTATAAAGAAATCACATTAGGATTCTCTATTTAACCTGTTCCTTAAAACACTAGTGCTTAGGAAATCTATTGGAGGCAGAAGCAGTCAAGAGTAGCTTAGGGTTAGGGTTAGGGTTAGGGTTACGGTACGGCTTAGGGTACTGGTTCGGGTACGGTTTCGAGTACGGCGTAGGGTATGGGTTAAGTTTAGGGTTAGGTTTAGTTTTAGGGATAGGGCTCCTGTTTAGGGTACGGGTTAGTTTTAGGGTACTTGTTACGGTTAGGGTAGGTGTTAGGGTTAGGGTACGAGTTAGGGTTAGGGTGTTTTTTAAACCTATCCCACTCCCTAGGTATCAGTTAGCACGTAAAGGAATATTATTTAGGGTCCAGCCATGGAGAAGAGTTTAGACACTAGGATAAGATAAGGAACACACCCATTATAAAGAAATCACATTAGGATTCTCTTTTTAAGCTGTATCGTAAAACACTAGTGCTTAGGAGATCTATAGGAGGCAGAAGCAGTCAAGGTTAGCTTAGTGTTAGGGTTAGGGTTAGGGTTAGAGTTACGTTTAGGGTACGGCTTAGGGTACGGGTTCGGGTACGGTTTCGGGTACGGCGTAGGGTATGGGTTAGGTTTAGGGTTAGGGTTAGTATTAGGGTTAGGGGTCGGTGTAGGTTACGGGTTAGGATTAGCGTACGTGTTAGGGTTAGGGTATGCGTTAGGGTTAGGGTATTTATTAAACCTATCCCACTCTCTAGATACCACTGAGCAGGTAAAGGAATATTATTTTGGGTCCAACCATGGAAAAGAGTTTAGACACTAGGATAAGATAAGGAACACACCCATTATAAAGAAATCACATTAGGATTCTCTTTTTAAGCTGTTCCTTAAAACACTAGTGCTTAGGAAATCCACTGGAGGCAGAAGCAGTCAAGGGTAGCTTAGGGTTAGGGTTAGGGTACTGCTTATGGTACGGGTTCGGTTACGGATTCGGGTACGGCGTAGGGTATGGGCTAGGTTTAGGCTTAGGGTTAGTTTTAGGGTTAGGGCTCGGTTTAGGGTACGGGTTAGAATTAGGGTACGTTTTAGTGTTATAGTAGGGTTTAGGGTTAGGGTATGCGTTAGGGTTAGGGTATTTATTAAAGCTGTCCCACTTAGCAATTAAAGGAATATTATTTGAGGTCCAGCCATGGAGAAGAGTTTAGACACTGGGATAAGATAAGGAACACACCCATTATAAAGAAATCACATTAGGATTCTCTTTTTAACCTGTTCCTTAAAACACTAGTGCTTAGGAAATGTATTGGAGGCAGAAGCTGTCAAGGGTAGCTTAGGGTTAGGGTTAGGGTTAGGGTACGGCTTAAGGTACGGGTTCGGTTAAGGCTTCATACACGGCGTAGGGTATGGGCTAGGGTTAGGCTTAGGGTTAGTTTTAGGGTTAGGGCTCGGTTTAGGGTACGGGTTAGGATTAGGGTACGTGTTAGGGATATGGTAGGGGATAGGGTTAGGATATGCGTTAGGGTTAGGGTATTTATTAAAGCTATCCCACTCTCTAGATACCACTTAGCACGTAAAGGATTATTATTTGGTGTCCAGCCATGGAGAAGAGTTTAGAAACTAGGATAAGATAAGGAACACACCCATTATAAAGAAATCACATTAGGATTCTCTTTTTAACCAGTTCCTTGAAACACTAGTGTTTAGGAAATATATTGGAGGCAGAATCAGTCAAGTAGGTTAGGGTTAGGATTAGCGTTAGGGCATGGCTTAGGGTACGGGTTTGAGTACGGCTTCGGATACAGCATAGGATGTGGGTTAGGGTTAGGTTTAGGGTTTGTTTTAGGGTTAGGGCTCAGTTTAGGGTATGTGTTAGGATAAGGGTTAGTGTTAGGGTTAGGGTAGGGGTTAGGGTTAGGTTACGCGTTAGGGTTAGGTTATTTATTAAACCTATCCCACCTAGCACGTAAAGGAAAATTATTTGGGGTCCAGCCAAGGAGAAGAGTTTAGAAACTAGAACAAGATAAGGAACACACCCATTAGAAAGAAATCACATTAGGATTCTCTTTATAACCAGTTCCTTAAAACACTAGTGCTTAGATAATCTATTGGAGTCAGAAGCAGTCAAGGTTAGCTTAGGGTTAGGGTTAGGTTTAGGGTACTGCTTATGGTACGGGTTCGGTTGTGGGTTCGGGTACAGAGTAGGGTATGGGCTAGGGTTAGGCTTAGGGTTAGTTTTAGGGTTAGGGCTCAGTTTAGGGTACGGGTTAGGATTAGGGTACGTGTAAGGGTTAGGGTAGGGGTTAGGTTTAGGTTACGCATTAGGGTTAGGGTATTTATTAAACCTATCCCACTCTCTAGATACCACTTAGCACGTAAAGGAATATTATTTGGGGTCCAGCCATGGAGAAGAGTTTAGACAGTAGGAGAACATAAGGAACACACCCATTAAAAAGAAATCACATTAGGATTCTCTTTCTAACCTGTTCCTTAAAACGCTAGTGCTTAGGAAATCTATTGGAGGCAGAAGCAGTCAAGTGTAGCTTAGGGTTAGGGTTAGGGTTAGGGTACGTCTTACGGTATGGGTTCGGGTATGGTGTAGGGTAGGGTTAGGGTTAGGGTACGGTTTAGGGTACGGGTTCGGGTACGGGATCAGATACGGCGTAGGATATGGGTTAGGGTTAAGTTTAGGGTTTTTTTTAGGGTTAGGGCTCAGTTTAGGGTACGGGTTAAGAATAGGGTACGTGTTAGGGTTAGGGCACGGGTTAGGGTTAAGGTATGCGTTAGGGTCAGGTTATTTATTAAACCTATTCCACTCTCTAGATACCACTTAGCACGTAAAGGAATATTAATTTGGGTCCAGCCATGGAGAAGAGTTTAGACACTAGGATAAGATAAGGAACACACCCATTATAAAGAAGTCACATTAGGATTCTATTTTAACCTGTTCCTTAAAACACTAGTGCTTAGGACATCGATTGGAGGCAAAAGCAGTCAACGGTAGCTTAGGGTTAGGGTTAGGTTTAGGTTTAGGGTAAGAGTACGGCTTAGGGTACGGCTTCGGGTATGACATTGTGTATGGGTTAGTTTTAGGGTTAGGGTTAGTGTTAGGGCTCGGTTTAGGGTACGGGGTAGGATAAGGGTACGGGTTAGGATTAAGGTAGGGGTTTGGGTTAGGGTACGCGTTAAGGTTAGGGTATTTATTAAAGCTATCCCACTCTCTAGGTACCACTTAGCATGTAAAGCATTATTATTTGGGGTCCAGCCATGGAGAAGAGTTTAGACACTAGGATAAGATAAGGAACACACCCATTATAAAGAAATCACATTAGGATTCTCTTTTTAACCTGTTCCTTAAAACACTAGTGCTTAGGAAATGTATTGGAGGCAGAAGCAGTCAAGGGTAGCTTAGGGTTAGGGATAGGGTGAGGGGTAGGGTACGGGTTTGGGTACGGGTTCGTATACGGCGTAGGGTATGGGTTAGGGTTACGGTTAGGGTTACTTTTAGGGTTAGGGCTCGGTTAGGGTTAGGGTTAGAGTTAGGGATAGGGTAAGTGTACGGCTGAGTGTACGGTTTCGGGTATGGCATAGTGTATGGGCTAGGTTTAGGGTCAGGGTTAGTTTTAGGGTTAGGGCTCGGTTTAGGGTACAGGTTAGGATTAAGGTTAGTGTTAGGGTTATGATAGGGGTTAGGGTTAGGATACGCGTTAGGGTTACGGTAATTATTAAACCTATCCCACTCTCTAGATACCACTTAGCACGTAAAGGAATATTATTTGGGGTCCCGCCATGGAGAAGAGTTTAGACACTAGGATAAGATAAGGAACACACCCATTATAAAGAAATCACATTAGGATTCTCTTTTTAACCTGTTCCTCAGAACACTAGTGCCTTGGAAATCTACTGGAGGCAGAATCTGTCAAGGGTAGGTTAGAGTTAGGATTAGCGTTAGGGTATGGCTTAGGGTACGGGTTCGAGTACGGGTTCCGATACAGCATAGGATGTGGGTTAGGGTTAGGTTTAGGGTTTGTTTTAGGGTTAGGGCTCAGTTTAGGGTATGGGTTAGGATTAGGATTAGTGTTAGGCTTAGGGTAGGTGTTAGGGTTAGGGTACGCGTTAAGGTTACGGTAATTATTAAACCTATCCCACTCTCTAGATACCACTTAGCACGTAAAGGAATATTATTTGGGGTCCAGCCATGGAGAAGAGTTTAGACACTAGGATAAGATAAGGAACACACCCATCCTAAAGAAATCACATTAGGATTCTCTTTTTAACCTGTTCCTTAAAGCATTAGTGCTTAGGAAATCTATTGGAGGCAGAAGCAGTCAAGGGTAGCTTAGGGTTAGGGTTACGGTACGGCTTAGGGTATGGCATAGGGTACGGGTTCTGGTACAGGTTCGGGCACGACATAGGGTATGGGTTAGAGTTAAGGTTAGGGTTAGTTTTAGTGTTACGGCTCCGTTTATTGTATGGGTTAGGATTAGTGTACTTGCCAGGGTTAGGGTAGATGTTAGGGTTAGGGTAAGCATAAGGTTAGGGTATTTATTAAACCTATCCCACTGTCTAGATACCATAAATCAGGTAAAGGAATATTATTTTGGGTCCAGCCATAGAGAAGTGTTTAGACAGTAGGATAAGATAAGGAACACACCCATTATAAAGAAATCACTTTAGGATTCTCTTCTTAACCTGTTCCTTAAAATACTAGTGCTTAGGAAATCTATTGGAGGCAGAAGCAGTCAAGGGTAGCTTAGGGTTAGGGTTAGGGTTAAGGTTAGGGTACGGCTTAGGGTACGGGTTTGGGTACGGGCTCGGGTATGGCGTAGGGTATAGGCTAGGGTTAGGCTTAGGGTTAGTTTAAGGGGTTAGGGCTCGGTTTAGGGTAAGGGTTAGGATTAGGGTACGTGTTAGGGATATGGTAGGGGAAAGGGTTAGGATATGCATTAGGGTTAGGGTATTTATTAAAGCTATCCCACTCTCTAGATACCACTTAGCACATAAAGGATTATTATTTGGTGTCCAGCCATGGAGAAGAGTTTAGAAACTAGGATAAGATAAGGAACACACCCATTATATAGAAATCACATTAGGATTCTCTTTTTAACCAGTTCCTTGAAACACTAGTGTTTAGGAAATATATTGGAGGCAGAATCAGTCAAGCATAGGTTAGGGTTAGGATTAGCGTTAGGGCATGGCTTAGGGTACGGGTTCGAGTACGGCTTCGGATACAGCATAGGATGTGGGTTAGGGTTAGGTTTAGGGTTTGTTTTAGGGTTAGGGCTCAGTTTAGGGTATGGGTTAGGATAAGGGTTAGTGTTAGGGTTAGGGTAGCGGTTAGGGTTAGGGTACGCGTTAGGGTTACGGCAATTATTAAACCTATCCCACTCTCTAGATACCACTTAGCAGGTAATGGAATATTATTTGGGGTCCATCCATGGATAAGAGTTTAGACACTAGGATAAGATAAGGAACACAACAATTATAAAGAAATCACATCAGGATTCTCTTTTTAACCAATTCCTTAAAACCCTAGTGCTTCCGAAATCTATTGGAGGCAGAAGCAGTCAACAGTAGCTTAGGGTTAGGGTTAGGGTTAGGGTTAGGATTAGGTTACGACCTAGGGTCCGGCATCGGGTACGGGTTCGGGTACGGAGTAGGGTATGGGTTAGGATTAGAGTTAGGGTCAGTTTTAGGGTTAGTGCTCGGTTTAGGTTATGGGTTAGGATTAGGGTACGTGGTAGGGTTATGGTAAGGGTTAGGTTTAGGGTACGTGTTAGGGTTAGGGTATTTATTAAACCTATCCCACCTAGCACGTAAAGGAAATTTATTTGGGGTCCTGCCAAGGAGAAGAGTTTAGAAACTAGAATAAGATAAGGAACACACCCATTAGAAAGAAATCACATTAGGATTCTCTTTTTAACCAGTTCCTTAAAACACTAGTGCTTAGATAGTCTATTGGAGTCAGAAGCAGTCAAGGGTAGCTTAGGGTTAGGGTTAGGTTTAGGGTACTGCTTATGGTACGGGTTCGGTTATGGGTTCGGGTACGGAGTAGGGTATGGGCTAGGGTTAGGCTTAGGGTTAGTTTTAGGGTTAGGGCTCAGTTTAGGGTACAGGTTAGGATTAGGGTACGTGTTAGGGTACGGGTAGGGGTTAGGTTTAGGTTACGCATTAGTGTTAGGGTATTTATTAAACCTATCCTACTCTCTAGATACCACTTAGCACGTAAAGGAATATTATTTGGGGTCCAGCCATGGAGAATTGTTTAGACACTAGGATAAGTTATGGAACACACCCATTATAAAGAAATCACATTAGGATTCTCTCTTTAAGCTGTTCCTTAAAACACCAGTGCTTAGGAAATCCATTGGAGGCAGAAGCAGTCAAGGGTAGCTTAGGGTTAGGGTTAGGGTTAGGGTACTGCTTATGGTACGGGTTCGGGTACGGCGTAGGGTATGGGCTAGGGTTAGGCTTAGGGTTAGTTTTAGGGTTAGGGCTCGGTTTAGGGTATGGGTTAGGATTAGGGTACGTGTTAGTGTTATGGTAGGGGTTAGGGTATGCGTTTGGGTTAGGGTATTTATTAATGCTATCCCACTTAGCACTTAAAGGAATACTATTTGGGGTCCAGCCATGGAGAAGAGTTTAGACACTAGGATAAAATAAGGAACTCACCCATTATAAAGAAATCACATTAGGATTCTCTTTTTAACCTGTTCCTTAAAACACTAGTGCTTAGGAAATCTATTGGAGGCAGAAGCAGTCAAGGGTAGCTTAGGGTTAGGGTTAGGGTTAGGGGTAGGGTACGGGTTCGGGTACGGGTTCGGGTACGGGTTCGTATACGGCGTAGGGTTTGGGTTAGGGTTAGGGTTAGGGTTACTTTTAGGGTTAGAGCTCGGTTAGGGTTAGGGTTAGGGTTAGGGATAGGGTAAGCATACGGCTGAGTGTACGGTTTCCGGTATGGCATAGTGTATGGGCTAGGTTTAGGGTCAGGGTTAGTTTTAGGGTTAGGGCTCGGTTTAGGGTACGGGATAGGATTAAGGTTAGTGTTAGGGTTATGATAGGGGTTAGGGTTAGGGTACGCGTTAGGGTTACGGTAATTATTAAACCTATCCCACTCTCTAGATACCACTTAGCACGTAAAAGAATATTATTTGGTGTCCAGCCATGGAGAAGAGTTTAGACACTAGGATAAGATAAGGAACACACCCATTATAAAGAAATCACATTAGGATTCTCTTTTTAACCTGTTCCTCAAAACACTAGTGCTTAGGAAATCTACTGGAGGCAGAATCTGTCAAGGGTAGGTTAGCGTTAGGATTAGCCTTAGGGTATGGCTTAGTGTACGGGTTCGAGTACGGGTTCGGATACAGCATAGGATGTGGGTTAGGGTTAGGTTTAGGGTTTGTTTTAGCGTTAGGGCTCAGTTTAGGGTATGAGTTAGGATTAGGGTTAGTGTTAGGCTTAGGGTAGGGGTTAGGATTAGGGTACACGTTAGGGTTACGGTAATTATTAAACCTATCGCACTCTCTAGATACCACTTAGCACGTAAAGGAATATTATTTGGGGTCCAGCCATGGAGAAGAGTTTAGACACTAGGATAAGATAAGGAACACACCCATCCTAAAGAAATCACATTAGGATTCTCTTTTTAACCTGTTCCTTAAAGCACTAGTGCTTAGGAAATCTATTGGAGGCAGAAGCAGTCAAGGGTAGCTTAGGGTTAGGGTTAGGGTACGGCTTAGGGTATGGCATAGGGTACGGGTACGGGTTAGGGTTAGGGTTTGTTTAAGGGTTAGGGCTCGGTTTAGGGCACGGGTTAGGATTAGGGTACGTGTTAGGGATAGGGTAGGGTTTAGGGTTCGGGTAGGCGTTAGGGTTAGGGTATTTATTAAACCTAGCCCACTCTGTAGATACCACTTAGCACGTAAAGGAATATTCTTTGAGGTCCAGCCATGGAGAAGAGTTTAGACACTAGGATACGATAAGGAACGCACCCATTATAAAGAAATCACATTAGGATTATCTTGTTAACCTGTTCCTTAAAACACTAGTGCTTAGGAAACCTATTGGAGGCAGAAGCAGTCAAGGGTAACTTAGGGTTAGGTTTAGGGTTAGGGTTACGGTATGGCTTAGGGTACGGGTTCTGGTACAGGTTCGGGCACGGCATAGGGTATGGGTTAGAGTTACGGTTAGGGTTAGTTTTAGTGTTACGGCTCGGTTTATGGTATGGGTTAGGATTAAGGTACGTGTCAGGGTTAGGGTAGGTGTTAGGGTTAGGGTAAGCATAAGGTTAGGGTATTTATTAAAGCTATCCCACTGTCTAGATACCATAAATCAGGTAAAGGAATATTATTTTGGGTCCAGCCATAGAGAAGAGTTTAGACAGTAGGATAAGATAAGGAACACACCCATGGTAAAGAAATCACTTTAGGATTCTCTTTTTAAGCTGTTCCTTAAAACACTAGTGCTTAGGAAATCTATTGGAGGAAGAAGCAGTCAAAGGTAGCTTAGGGTTAGGGTTAGGGTTAATGTTAGGGTACTGCTTATGGTACGGGTTCGGATACGATGTAGGGTATGTGTTAGGGTTAGTGTTAGGGTTAGTTTTATTCTTAGGGCTCGGTTTAGGGTATGGGTTAGGATTAGTGTACGTGTTAGTGTTAGTGTAGGGGTTTGGGATAGGGTAGGCGTTAGGGTTAGGATAATTATTAAACCTATCCAACTCTCTAGATACCACTTAGCACGTAAAGGAATATTATTTGGGGTCCAGCCATGGAGAAGAGTTTAGACAGTAGGAGAAGATAAGGAACACACCCATTAAAAATAAATCACATTAGGATTCTCTTTTTAACCTGTTCCTTAAAACACTAGTGCTTAGGAAATCTATTGGAGGCAGAAGCAGTCAAGTGTAGCTTAGGGTTAGGGTTAGGGTTAGGGTACGTCTTACGGCATGGGTTCGGCTATGGTGTAGGTTTGGGTTAGGGTTAGGGTTAGGGTACGGTTTAGGGTACGGTTTCGGGTACGGGTTCAGATACGGCGTAGGATATGGGTTAGGGTTAGGTTTAGGGTTTTTTTTAGGGTTAGGGCTCAGTTTAGGGTACGGGTTAAGAATAGGGTACGTGTTAGGGTTAGGGTACGGGTTAGGGTTAAGTTATGCGTTAGGGTCAGGGTATTTATTAAACCTATTCCACTCTCTAGATACCACTTAGCACGTAAAGGAATATTAATTTGGGTCCAGCCATGGAGAAGAGTTTAGACACTAGGATAAGATACGAAACACACCCATTATAAACAAGACACATTAGGATTCTCTTTTTAACCTGTTCTTTAAAACACTAGTGCTTAGGACATCGATTGGAGGCAGAAGCAGTCAACAGTAGCTTAGGGTTAGGGTTAGGGTTAGGGTTAGCGTTAGGGTTAGGGTTAGGGTTAGGTTTAGGTTTAGGGTAAGAGTACGGCTTAGGGTACGGCTTCGGGTATGACATAGTGTATAGGTTAGTTTAGGGTTAGGGTTAGTTTTAGGGTTAGTGTTAGGGCTCGGTTTAGGGTACGGCGTAGGATAAGGGTACGGGTTAGTGTTAAGGTAGGGGTTTGGGTTAGGGTACGCGTTAAGGTTAGGGTATTTATTAAAGCTATCCCACTCTCTAGGTACCGCTTAGCACGTAAAGCATTATTATTTGGGTTCCAGCCATGGAGAAGAGTTTAGACACTAGGATAAGATAAGGAACACACCCATTATAAAGAAATCACATTAGGATTCTCTATTTAACCTGTTCCTTAAAACACTAGTGCTTAGGAAATCTATTGGAGGCAGAAGCAGTCAAGAGTAGCTTAGGGTTAGGGTTAGGGTTAGGGTTACGGTACGGCTTAGGGTACTGGTTCGGGTACGGTTTCGAGTACGGCGTAGGGTATGGGTTAAGTTTAGGGTTAGGTTTAGTTTTAGGGTTAGGGCTCCTGTTTAGGGTACGGGTTAGTTTTAGGGTACTTGTTACGGTTAGGGTAGGTGTTAGGGTTAGGGTACGAGTTAGGGTTAGGGTGTTTTTTAAACCTATCCCACTCCCTAGGTATCAGTTAGCACGTAAAGGAATATTATTTAGGGTCCAGCCATGGAGAAGAGTTTAGACACTAGGATAAGATAAGGAACACACCCATTATAAAGAAATCACATTAGGATTCTCTTTTTAAGCTGTATCGTAAAACACTAGTGCTTAGGAGATCTATAGGAGGCAGAAGCAGTCAAGGTTAGCTTAGTGTTAGGGTTAGGGTTAGGGTTAGAGTTACGTTTAGGGTACGGCTTAGGGTACGGGTTCGGGTACGGTTTCGGGTACGGCGTAGGGTATGGGTTAGGTTTAGGGTTAGGGTTAGTATTAGGGTTAGGGGTCGGTGTAGGTTACGGGTTAGGATTAGCGTACGTGTTAGGGTTAGGGTATGCGTTAGGGTTAGGGTATTTATTAAACCTATCCCACTCTCTAGATACCACTGAGCAGGTAAAGGAATATTATTTTGGGTCCAACCATGGAAAAGAGTTTAGACACTAGGATAAGATAAGGAACACACCCATTATAAAGAAATCACATTAGGATTCTCTTTTTAAGCTGTTCCTTAAAACACTAGTGCTTAGGAAATCCACTGGAGGCAGAAGCAGTCAAGGGTAGCTTAGGGTTAGGGTTAGGGTACTGCTTATGGTACGGGTTCGGTTACGGATTCGGGTACGGCGTAGGGTATGGGCTAGGTTTAGGCTTAGGGTTAGTTTTAGGGTTAGGGCTCGGTTTAGGGTACGGGTTAGAATTAGTGTACGTTTTAGTGTTATAGTAGGGTTTAGGGTTAGGGTATGCGTTAGGGTTAGGGTATTTATTAAAGCTGTCCCACTTAGCAATTAAAGGAATATTATTTGAGGTCCAGCCATGGAGAAGAGTTTAGACACTGGGATAAGATAAGGAACACACCCATTATAAAGAAATCACATTAGGATTCTCTTTTTAACCTGTTCCTTAAAACACTAGTGCTTAGGAAATGTATTGGAGGCAGAAGCTGTCAAGGGTAGCTTAGGGTTAGGGTTAGGGTTAGGGTACGGCTTAAGGTACGGGTTCGGTTAAGGCTTCATACACGGCGTAGGGTATGGGCTAGGGTTAGGCTTAGGGTTAGTTTTAGGGTTAGGGCTCGGTTTAGGGTACGGGTTAGGATTAGGGTACGTGTTAGGGATATGGTAGGGGATAGGGTTAGGATATGCGTTAGGGTTAGGGTATTTATTAAAGCTATCCCACTCTCTAGATACCACTTAGCACGTAAAGGATTATTATTTGGTGTCCAGCCATGGAGAAGAGTTTAGAAACTAGGATAAGATAAGGAACACACCCATTATAAAGAAATCACATTAGGATTCTCTTTTTAACCAGTTCCTTGAAACACTAGTGTTTAGGAAATATATTGGAGGCAGAATCAGTCAAGTAGGTTAGGGTTAGGATTAGCGTTAGGGCATGGCTTAGGGTACGGGTTTGAGTACGGCTTCGGATACAGCATAGGATGTGGGTTAGGGTTAGGTTTAGGGTTTGTTTTAGGGTTAGGGCTCAGTTTAGGGTATGTGTTAGGATAAGGGTTAGTGTTAGGGTTAGGGTAGGGGTTAGGGTTAGGTTACGCGTTAGGGTTAGGTTATTTATTAAACCTATCCCACCTAGCACGTAAAGGAAAATTATTTGGGGTCCAGCCAAGGAGAAGAGTTTAGAAACTAGAACAAGATAAGGAACACACCCATTAGAAAGAAATCACATTAGGATTCTCTTTATAACCAGTTCCTTAAAACACTAGTGCTTAGATAATCTATTGGAGTCAGAAGCAGTCAAGGTTAGCTTAGGGTTAGGGTTAGGTTTAGGGTACTGCTTATGGTACGGGTTCGGTTATGGGTTCGGGTACAGAGTAGGGTATGGGCTAGGGTTAGGCTTAGGGTTAGTTTTAGGGTTAGGGCTCAGTTTAGGGTACGGGTTAGGATTAGGGTACGTGTAAGGGTTAGGGTAGGGGTTAGGTTTAGGTTACGCATTAGGGTTAGGGTATTTATTAAACCTATCCCACTCTCTAGATACCACTTAGCACGTAAAGGAATATTATTTGGGGTCCAGCCATGGAGAAGAGTTTAGACAGTAGGAGAACATAAGGAACACACCCATTAAAAAGAAATCACATTAGGATTCTCTTTCTAACCTGTTCCTTAAAACGCTAGTGCTTAGGAAATCTATTGGAGGCAGAAGCAGTCAAGTGTAGCTTAGGGTTAGGGTTAGGGTTAGGGTACGTCTTACGGTATGGGTTCGGGTATGGTGTAGGGTAGGGTTAGGGTTAGGGTACGGTTTAGGGTACGGGTTCGGGTACGGGATCAGATACGGCGTAGGATATGGGTTAGGGTTAAGTTTAGGGTTTTTTTTAGGGTTAGGGCTCAGTTTAGGGTACGGGTTAAGAATAGGGTACGTGTTAGGGTTAGGGCACGGGTTAGGGTTAAGGTATGCGTTAGGGTCAGGTTATTTATTAAACCTATTCCACTCTCTAGATACCACTTAGCACGTAAAGGAATATTAATTTGGGTCCAGCCATGGAGAAGAGTTTAGACACTAGGATAAGATAAGGAACACACCCATTATAAAGAAGTCACATTAGGATTCTATTTTAACCTGTTCCTTAAAACACTAGTGCTTAGGACATCGATTGGAGGCAAAAGCAGTCAACGGTAGCTTAGGGTTAGGGTTAGGTTTAGGTTTAGGGTAAGAGTACGGCTTAGGGTACGGCTTCGGGTATGACATTGTGTATGGGTTAGTTTTAGGGTTAGGGTTAGTGTTAGGGCTCGGTTTAGGGTACGGGGTAGGATAAGGGTACGGGTTAGGATTAAGGTAGGGGTTTGGGTTAGGGTACGCGTTAAGGTTAGGGTATTTATTAAAGCTATCCCACTCTCTAGGTACCACTTAGCATGTAAAGCATTATTATTTGGGGTCCAGCCATGGAGAAGAGTTTAGACACTAGGATAAGATAAGGAACACACCCATTATAAAGAAATCACATTAGGATTCTCTTTTTAACCTGTTCCTTAAAACACTAGTGCTTAGGAAATGTATTGGAGGCAGAAGCAGTCAAGGGTAGCTTAGGGTTAGGGATAGGGTGAGGGGTAGGGTACGGGTTTGGGTACGGGTTCGTATACGGCGTAGGGTATGGGTTAGGGTTACGGTTAGGGTTACTTTTAGGGTTAGGGCTCGGTTAGGGTTAGGGTTAGAGTTAGGGATAGGGTAAGTGTACGGCTGAGTGTACGGTTTCGGGTATGGCATAGTGTATGGGCTAGGTTTAGGGTCAGGGTTAGTTTTAGGGTTAGGGCTCGGTTTAGGGTACAGGTTAGGATTAAGGTTAGTGTTAGGGTTATGATAGGGGTTAGGGTTAGGATACGCGTTAGGGTTACGGTAATTATTAAACCTATCCCACTCTCTAGATACCACTTAGCACGTAAAGGAATATTATTTGGGGTCCCGCCATGGAGAAGAGTTTAGACACTAGGATAAGATAAGGAACACACCCATTATAAAGAAATCACATTAGGATTCTCTTTTTAACCTGTTCCTCAGAACACTAGTGCCTTGGAAATCTACTGGAGGCAGAATCTGTCAAGGGTAGGTTAGAGTTAGGATTAGCGTTAGGGTATGGCTTAGGGTACGGGTTCGAGTACGGGTTCCGATACAGCATAGGATGTGGGTTAGGGTTAGGTTTAGGGTTTGTTTTAGGGTTAGGGCTCAGTTTAGGGTATGGGTTAGGATTAGGATTAGTGTTAGGCTTAGGGTAGGGGTTAGGGTTAGGGTACGCGTTAAGGTTACGGTAATTATTAAACCTATCCCACTCTCTAGATACCACTTAGCACGTAAAGGAATATTATTTGGGGTCCAGCCATGGAGAAGAGTTTAGACACTAGGATAAGATAAGGAACACACCCATCCTAAAGAAATCACATTAGGATTCTCTTTTTAACCTGTTCCTTAAAGCATTAGTGCTTAGGAAATCTATTGGAGGCAGAAGCAGTCAAGGGTAGCTTAGGGTTAGGGTTACGGTACGGCTTAGGGTATGGCATAGGGTACGGGTTCTGGTACAGGTTCGGGCACGACATAGGGTATGGGTTAGAGTTAAGGTTAGGGTTAGTTTTAGTGTTACGGCTCCGTTTATTGTATGGGTTAGGATTAGTGTACTTGCCAGGGTTAGGGTAGATGTTAGGGTTAGGGTAAGCATAAGGTTAGGGTATTTATTAAACCTATCCCACTGTCTAGATACCATAAATCAGGTAAAGGAATATTATTTTGGGTCCAGCCATAGAGAAGTGTTTAGACAGTAGGATAAGATAAGGAACACACCCATTATAAAGAAATCACTTTAGGATTCTCTTCTTAACCTGTTCCTTAAAATACTAGTGCTTAGGAAATCTATTGGAGGCAGAAGCAGTCAAGGGTAGCTTAGGGTTAGGGTTAGGGTTAAGGTTAGGGTACGGCTTAGGGTACGGGTTCGGGTACGGGCTCGGGTATGGCGTAGGGTATAGGCTAGGGTTAGGCTTAGGGTTAGTTTAAGGGGTTAGGGCTCGGTTTAGGGTAAGGGTTAGGATTAGGGTACGTGTTAGGGATATGGTAGGGGAAAGGGTTAGGATATGCATTAGGGTTAGGGTATTTATTAAAGCTATCCCACTCTCTAGATACCACTTAGCACATAAAGGATTATTATTTGGTGTCCAGCCATGGAGAAGAGTTTAGAAACTAGGATAAGATAAGGAACACACCCATTATATAGAAATCACATTAGGATTCTCTTTTTAACCAGTTCCTTGAAACACTAGTGTTTAGGAAATATATTGGAGGCAGAATCAGTCAAGCATAGGTTAGGGTTAGGATTAGCGTTAGGGCATGGCTTAGGGTACGGGTTCGAGTACGGCTTCGGATACAGCATAGGATGTGGGTTAGGGTTAGGTTTAGGGTTTGTTTTAGGGTTAGGGCTCAGTTTAGGGTATGGGTTAGGATAAGGGTTAGTGTTAGGGTTAGGGTAGCGGTTAGGGTTAGGGTACGCGTTAGGGTTACGGCAATTATTAAACCTATCCCACTCTCTAGATACCACTTAGCAGGTAATGGAATATTATTTGGGGTCCATCCATGGATAAGAGTTTAGACACTAGGATAAGATAAGGAACACAACAATTATAAAGAAATCACATCAGGATTCTCTTTTTAACCAATTCCTTAAAACCCTAGTGCTTCCGAAATCTATTGGAGGCAGAAGCAGTCAACAGTAGCTTAGGGTTAGGGTTAGGGTTAGGGTTAGGATTAGGTTACGACCTAGGGTCCGGCATCGGGTACGGGTTCGGGTACGGAGTAGGGTATGGGTTAGGATTAGAGTTAGGGTCAGTTTTAGGGTTAGTGCTCGGTTTAGGTTATGGGTTAGGATTAGGGTACGTGGTAGGGTTATGGTAAGGGTTAGGTTTAGGGTACGTGTTAGGGTTAGGGTATTTATTAAACCTATCCCACCTAGCACGTAAAGGAAATTTATTTGGGGTCCTGCCAAGGAGAAGAGTTTAGAAACTAGAATAAGATAAGGAACACACCCATTAGAAAGAAATCACATTAGGATTCTCTTTTTAACCAGTTCCTTAAAACACTAGTGCTTAGATAGTCTATTGGAGTCAGAAGCAGTCAAGGGTAGCTTAGGGTTAGGGTTAGGTTTAGGGTACTGCTTATGGTATGGGTTCGGTTATGGGTTCGGGTACGGAGTAGGGTATGGGCTAGGGTTAGGCTTAGGGTTAGTTTTAGGGTTAGGGCTCAGTTTAGGGTACAGGTTAGGATTAGGGTACGTGTTAGGGTACGGGTAGGGGTTAGGTTTAGGTTACGCATTAGTGTTAGGGTATTTATTAAACCTATCCTACTCTCTAGATACCACTTAGCACGTAAAGGAATATTATTTGGGGTCCAGCCATGGAGAATTGTTTAGACACTAGGATAAGTTATGGAACACACCCATTATAAAGAAATCACATTAGGATTCTCTCTTTAAGCTGTTCCTTAAAACACCAGTGCTTAGGAAATCCATTGGAGGCAGAAGCAGTCAAGGGTAGCTTAGGGTTAGGGTTAGGGTTAGGGTACTGCTTATGGTACGGGTTCGGGTACGGCGTAGGGTATGGGCTAGGGTTAGGCTTAGGGTTAGTTTTAGGGTTAGGGCTCGGTTTAGGGTATGGGTTAGGATTAGGGTACGTGTTAGTGTTATGGTAGGGGTTAGGGTATGCGTTTGGGTTAGGGTATTTATTAATGCTATCCCACTTAGCACTTAAAGGAATACTATTTGGGGTCCAGCCATGGAGAAGAGTTTAGACACTAGGATAAAATAAGGAACTCACCCATTATAAAGAAATCACATTAGGATTCTCTTTTTAACCTGTTCCTTATAACACTAGTGCTTAGGAAATCTATTGGAGGCAGAAGCAGTCAAGGGTAGCTTAGGGTTAGGGTTAGGGTTAGGGGTAGGGTACGGGTTCGGGTACGGGTTCGGGTACGGGTTCGTATACGGCGTAGGGTTTGGGTTAGGGTTAGGGTTAGGGTTACTTTTAGGGTTAGAGCTCGGTTAGGGTTAGGGTTAGGGTTAGGGATAGGGTAAGCATACGGCTGAGTGTACGGTTTCCGGTATGGCATAGTGTATGGGCTAGGTTTAGGGTCAGGGTTAGTTTTAGGGTTAGGGCTCGGTTTAGGGTACGGGTTAGGATTAAGGTTAGTGTTAGGGTTATGATAGGGGTTAGGGTTAGGGTACGCGTTAGGGTTACGGTAATTATTAAACCTATCCCACTCTCTAGATACCACTTAGCACGTAAAAGAATATTATTTGGTGTCCAGCCATGGAGAAGAGTTTAGACACTAGGATAAGATAAGGAACACACCCATTATAAAGAAATCACATTAGGATTCTCTTTTTAACCTGTTCCTCAAAACACTAGTGCTTAGGAAATCTACTGGAGGCAGAATCTGTCAAGGGAAGGTTAGCGTTAGGATTAGCCTTAGGGTATGGCTTAGGGTACGGGTTCGAGTACGGGTTCGGATACAGCATAGGATGTGGGTTAGGGTTAGGTTTAGGGTTTGTTTTAGCGTTAGGGCTCAGTTTAGGGTATGAGTTAGGATTAGGGTTAGTGTTAGGCTTAGGGTAGGGGTTAGGATTAGGGTACACGTTAGGGTTACGGTAATTATTAAACCTATCGCACTCTCTAGATACCACTTAGCACGTAAAGGAATATTATTTGGGGTCCAGCCATGGAGAAGAGTTTAGACACTAGGATAAGATAAGGAACACACCCATCCTAAAGAAATCACATTAGGATTCTCTTTTTAACCTGTTCCTTAAAGCACTAGTGCTTAGGAAATCTATTGGAGGCAGAAGCAGTCAAGGGTAGCTTAGGGTTAGGGTTAGGGTACGGCTTAGGGTATGGCATAGGGTACGTGTACGGGTTAGGGTTAAGGTTTGTTTAAGGGTTAGGGCTCGGTTTAGGGCACGGGTTAGGATTAGGGTACGTGTTAGGGATAGGGTAGGGGTTAGGGTTCGGGTAGGCGTTAGGGTTAGGGTATTTATTAAACCTAGCCCACTCTGTAGATACCACTTAGCACGTAAAGGAATATTCTTTGAGGTCCAGCCATGTAGAAGAGTTTAGACACTAGGATACGATAAGGAACGCACCCATTATAAAGAAATCACATTAGGATTATCTTGTTAACCTGTTCCTTAAAACACTAGTGCTTAGGAAACCTATTGGAGGCAGAAGCAGTCAAGGGTAACTTAGGGTTAGGTTTAGGGTTAGGGTTACGGTATGGCTTAGGGTACGGGTTCTGGTACAGGTTCGGGCACGGCATAGGGTATGGGTTAGAGTTACGGTTAGGGTTAGTTTTAGTGTTACGGCTCGGTTTATGGTATGGGTTAGGATTAAGGTACGTGTCAGGGTTAGGGTAGGTGTTAGGGTTAGGGTAAGCATAAGGTTAGGGTATTTATTAAAGCTATCCCACTGTCTAGATACCATAAATCAGGTAAAGGAATATTATTTTGGGTCCAGCCATAGAGAAGAGTTTAGACAGTAGGATAAGATAAGGAACACACCCATGGTAAAGAAATCACTTTAGGATTCTCTTTTTAAGCTGTTCCTTAAAACACTAGTGCTTAGGAAATCTATTGGAGGAAGAAGCAGTCAAAGGTAGCTTAGGGTTAGGGTTAGGGTTAATGTTAGGGTACTGCTTATGGTACGGTTTCGGATACGATGTAGGGTATGTGTTAGGGTTAGTGTTAGGGTTAGTTTTAGGCTTAGGGCTCGGTTTAGGGTATGGGTTAGGATTAGTGTACGTGTTAGTGTTAGTGTAGGCGTTTGGGATAGGGTAGGCGTTAGGGTTAGGATAATTATTAAACCTATCCAACTCTCTACATACCACTTAGCACGTAAAGGAATATTATTTGGGGTCCAGCCATGGAGAAGAGTTTAGACAGTAGGAGAAGATAAGGAACACACCCATTAAAAATAAATCACATTAGGATTCTCTTTTTAACCTGTTCCTTAAAACACTAGTGCTTAGGAAATCTATTGGAGGCAGAAGCAGTCAAGTGTAGCTTAGGGTTAGGGTTAGGGTTAGGGTACGTCTTACGGCATGGGTTCGGCTATGGTGTAGGTTTGGGTTAGGGTTAGGGTTAGGGTACGGTTTAGGGTACGGTTTCGGGTACGGGTTCAGATACGGTGTAGGATATGGGTTAGGGTTAGGTTTAGGGTTTTTTTAGAGTTAGGGCTCATTTTAGGGTACGGGTTAAGAATAGGGTACGTGTTAGGGTTAGGGTACGGGTTAGGGTTAAGTTATGCGTTAGGGTCAGGGTATTTATTAAACCTATTCCACTCTCTAGATACCACTTAGCACGTAAAGGAATATTAATTTGGGTCCAGCCATGGAGAAGAGTTTAGACACTAGGATAAGATACGAAACACACCCATTATAAACAAGACACATTAGGATTCTCTTTTTAACCTGTTCTTTAAAACACTAGTGCTTAGGACATCGATTGGAGGCAGAAGCAGTCAACGGTAGCTTAGGGTTAGGGTTAGGGTTAGGGCATGGCTTAGGGTACGGGTTCGAGTACGGCTTCGGATACAGCATAGGATGTGGGTTAGGGTTAGGTTTAGGGTTTGTTTTAGGGTTAGGGCTCAGTTTAGGGTATGGGTTAGGATAAGGGTTAGTGTTAGGGTTAGGGTAGGGGTTAGGGTTAGGTTACGCGTTAGGGTTAGGTTATTTATTAAACCTATCCCACCTAGCACGTAAAGGAAAATTATTTGGGGTCCAGCCAAGGAGAAGAGTTTAGAAACTAGAACAAGATAAGGAACACACCCATTAGAAAGAAATCACATTAGGATTCTCTTTATAACCAGTTCCTTAAAACACTAGTGCTTAGATAATCTATTGGAGTCAGAAGCAGTCAAGGTTAGCTTAGGGTTAGGGTTAGGTTTAGGGTACTGCTTATGGTACGGGTTCGGTTATGGGTTCGGGTACAGAGTAGGGTATGGGCTAGGGTTAGGCTTAGGGTTAGTTTTAGGGTTAGGGCTCAGTTTAGGGTACGGGTTAGGATTAGGGTACGTGTAAGGGTTAGGGTAGGGGTTAGGTTTAGGTTACGCATTAGGGTTAGGGTATTTATTAAACCTATCCTACTCTCTAGATACCACTTAGCACGTAAAGGAATATTATTTGGGGTCCAGCCATGGAGAAGTGTTTAGACACTAGGATAAGTTTTGGAACACACCCATTATAAAGAAATCACATTAGGATTCTCTCTTTAAGCTGTTCCTTAAAACACCAGTGCTTAGGAAATCCATTGGAGGCAGAAGCAGTCAAGGGTAGCTTAGGGTTAGGGTTAGGGTTAGGGTACTGCTTATGGTACGGGTTCGGGTACGGCGTAGGGTATGGGCTAGGGTTAGGCTTAGGGTTAGTTTTAGGGTTAGGGCTCGGTTTAGGGTATGGGTTAGGATTAGGGTACGTGTTAGTGTTATGGTAGGGGTTAGGGTATGCGTTTGGGTTAGGGTATTTATTAATGCTATCCCACTTAGCACTTAAAGGAATACTATTTGGGGTCCAGCCATGGAGAAGAGTTTAGACACTAGGATAAAATAAGGAACTCACCCATTATAAAGAAATCACATTAGGATTCTCTTTTTAACCTGTTCCTTAAAACACAAGTGCTTAGGAAATGTATTGGAGGCAGAAGCAGTCAAGGGTAGCTTAGGGTTAGGGTTAGGGTTAGGGGTAGGGTACGGGTTCGGGTTTGGGTTCGGGTACGGGTTCGTATACGGCGTAGGGTATGGGTTAGGGTTAGGGTTAGGGTTACTTTTAGGGTTAGAGCTCGGTTAGGGTTAGGGTTAGGGTTAGGGATAGGGTAAGCGTACGGCTGAGTGTACGGTTTCCGGTATGGCATAGTGTATGGGCTAGGTTTAGGGTCAGGGTTAGTTTTAGGGTTAGGGCTCGGTTTAGGGTACGGGTTAGGAATAAGGTTACTGTTAGGGTTATGATAGGGGTTAGGGTTAGGGTACGCGTTAGGGTTACGGTAATTATTAAACCTATCCCACTCTCTAGATACCACTTAGCACGTAAAAGAATATTATTTGGGGTCCAGCCATGGAGAAGAGTTTAGACACTAGGATAAGATAAGGAACACACCCATTATAAAGAAATCACATTAGGATTCTCTTTTTAACCTGTTCCTCAAAACACTAGTGCTTAGGAAATCTACTGGAGGCAGAATCTGTCAAGGGTAGGTTAGCGTTAGGATTAGCCTTAGGGTATGGCTTAGTGTACGGGTTCGAGTACGGGTTCGGATACAGCATAGGATGTGGGTTAGGGTTAGGTTTAGCGTTTGTTTTAGCGTTAGGGCTCAGTTTAGGGTATGAGTTAGGATTAGGGTTAGTGTTAGGCTTAGGGTAGGGGTTAGGGTTAGGGTACACGTTAGGGTTACGGTAATTATTAAACCTATCGCACTCTCTAGATACCACTTAGCACGTAAAGGAATATTATTTGGGGTCCAGCCATGGAGAAGAGTTTAGACACTAGGATAAGATAAGGAACACACCCATCCTAAAGAAATCACATTAGGATTCTCTTTTTAACCTGTTCCTTAAAGCACTAGTGCTTAGGAAATCTATTGGAGGCAGAAGCAGTCAAGGGTAGCTTAGGGTTAGGGTTAGGGTACGGCTTAGGGTATGGCATAGGGTACGGGTACGGGTTAGGGTTAGGGTTTGTTTAAGGGTTAGGGCTCGGTTTAGGGCACGGGTTAGGATTAGGGTACGTGTTAGGGATAGGGTAGGGGTTAGGGTTCGGGTAGGCGTTAGGGTTAGGGTATTTATTAAACCTAGCCCACTCTGTAGATACCACTTAGCACGTAAAGGAATATTCTTTGAGGTCCAGCCATGGAGAAGAGTTTAGACACTAGGATACGATAAGGAACGCACCCATTATAAAGAAATCACATTAGGATTATCTTGTTAACCTGTTCCTTAAAACACTAGTGCTTAGGAAACCTATTGGAGGCAGAAGCAGTCAAGGGTAACTTAGGGTTAGGTTTAGGGTTAGGGTTACGGTATGGCTTAGGGTACGGGTTCTGGTACAGGTTCGGGCACGGCATAGGGTATGGGTTAGAGTTACGGTTAGGGTTAGTTTTAGTGTTACGGCTCGGTTTATGGTATGGGTTAGGATTAAGGTACGTGTCAGGGTTAGGGTAGGTGTTAGGGTTAGGGTAAGCATAAGGTTAGGGTATTTATTAAAGCTATCCCACTGTCTAGATACCATAAATCAGGTAAAGGAATATTATTTTGGGTCCAGCCATAGAGAAGAGTTTAGACAGTAGGATAAGATAAGGAACACACCCATGGTAAAGAAATCACTTTAGGATTCTCTTTTTAAGCTGTTACTTAAAACACTAGTGCTTAGGAAATCTATTGGAGGAAGAAGCAGTCAAAGGTAGCTTAGGGTTAGGGTTAGGGTTAATGTTAGGGTACTGCTTATGGTACGGGTTCGGATACGATGTAGGGTATGTGTTAGGGTTAGTGTTAGGGTTAGTTTTAGGCTTAGGGCTCGGTTTAGGGTATGGGTTAGGATTAGTGTACGTGTTAGTGTTAGTGTAGGCGTTTGGGATAGGGTAGGCGTTAGGGTTAGGATAATTATTAAACCTATCCAACTCTCTAGATACCACTTAGCACGTAAAGGAATATTATTTGGGGTCCAGCCATGGAGAAGAGTTTAGACAGTAGGAGAAGATAAGGAACACACCCATTAAAAATAAATCACATTAGGATTCTCTTTTTAACCTGTTCCTTAAAACACTAGTGCTTAGGAAATCTATTGGAGGCAGAAGCAGTCAAGTGTAGCTTAGGGTTAGGGTTAGGGTTAGGGTACGTCTTACGGCATGGGTTCGGCTATGGTGTAGGTTTGGGTTAGGGTTAGGGTTAGGGTACGGTTTAGGGTACGGTTTCGGGTACGGGTTCAGATACGGCGTAGGATATGGGTTAGGGTTAGGTTTAGGGTTTTTTTTAGGGTTAGGGCTCAGTTTAGGGTACGGGTTAAGAATAGGGTACGTGTTAGGGTTAGGGTACGGGTTAGGGTTAAGTTATGCGTTAGGGTCAGGGTATTTATTAAACCTATTCCACTCTCTAGATACCACTTAGCACGTAAAGGAATATTAATTTGGGTCCAGCCATGGAGAAGAGTTTAGACACTAGGATAAGATACGAAACACACCCATTATAAACAAGACACATTAGGATTCTCTTTTTAACCTGTTCTTTAAAACACTAGTGCTTAGGACATCGATTGGAGGCAGAAGCAGTCAACGGTAGCTTAGGGTTAGGGTTAGGGTTAGGGTTAGCGTTAGGGTTAGGGTTAGGGTTAGGTTTAGGTTTAGGGTAAGAGTACGGCTTAGGGTACGGCTTCGGGTATGACATAGTGTATAGGTTAGTTTAGGGTTAGGGTTAGTTTTAGGGTTAGTGTTAGGGCTCGGTTTAGGGTACGGCGTAGGATAAGGGTACGGGTTAGTGTTAAGGTAGGGGTTTGGGTTAGGGTACGCGTTAAGGTTAGGGTATTTATTAAAGCTATCCCACTCTCTAGGTACCGCTTAGCACGTAAAGCATTATTATTTGGGTTCCAGCCATGGAGAAGAGTTTAGACACTAGGATAAGATAAGGAACACACCCATTATAAAGAAATCACATTAGGATTCTCTATTTAACCTGTTCCTTAAAACACTAGTGCTTAGGAAATCTATTGGAGGCAGAAGCAGTCAAGAGTAGCTTAGGGTTAGGGTTAGGGTTAGGGTTACGGTACGGCTTAGGGTACTGGTTCGGGTACGGTTTCGAGTACGGCGTAGGGTATGGGTTAAGTTTAGGGTTAGGTTTAGTTTTAGGGTTAGGGCTCCTGTTTAGGGTACGGGTTAGTTTTAGGGTACTTGTTACGGTTAGGGTAGGTGTTAGGGTTAGGGTACGAGTTAGGGTTAGGGTGTTTTTTAAACCTATCCCACTCCCTAGGTATCAGTTAGCACGTAAAGGAATATTATTTAGGGTCCAGCCATGGAGAAGAGTTTAGACACTAGGATAAGATAAGGAACACACCCATTATAAAGAAATCACATTAGGATTCTCTTTTTAAGCTGTATCGTAAAACACTAGTGCTTAGGAGATCTATAGGAGGCAGAAGCAGTCAAGGTTAGCTTAGTGTTAGGGTTAGGGTTAGGGTTAGAGTTACGTTTAGGGTACGGCTTAGGGTACGGGTTCAGGTACGGTTTCGGGTACGGCGTAGGGTATGGGTTAGGTTTAGGGTTAGGGTTAGTATTAGGGTTAGGGGTCGGTGTAGGTTACGGGTTAGGATTAGCGTACGTGTTAGGGTTAGGGTATGCGTTAGGGTTAGGGTATTTATTAAACCTATCCCAGTCTCTAGATACCACTGAGCAGGTAAAGGAATATTATTTTGGGTCCAACCATGGAAAAGAGTTTAGACACTAGGATAAGATAAGGAACACACCCATTATAAAGAAATCACATTAGGATTCTCTTTTTAAGCTGTTCCTTAAAACACTAGTGCTTAGGAAATCCACTGGAGGCAGAAGCAGTCAAGGGTAGCTTAGGGTTAGGGTTAGGGTACTGCTTATGGTACGGGTTCGGTTACGGATTCGGGTACGGCGTAGGGTATGGGCTAGGTTTAGGCTTAGGGTTAGTTTTAGGGTTAGGGCTCGGTTTAGGGTACGGGTTAGAATTAGGGTACGTTTTAGTGTTATAGTAGGGTTTAGGGTTAGGGTATGCGTTAGGGTTAGGGTATTTATTAAAGCTGTCCCACTTAGCAATTAAAGGAATATTATTTGAGGTCCAGCCATGGAGAAGAGTTTAGACACTGGGATAAGATAAGGAACACACCCATTATAAAGAAATCACATTAGGATTCTCTTTTTAACCTGTTCCTTAAAACACTAGTGCTTAGGAAATGTATTGGAGGCAGAAGCTGTCAAGGGTAGCTTAGGGTTAGGGTTAGGGTTAGGGTACGGCTTAAGGTACGGGTTCGGTTAAGGCTTCATACACGGCGTAGGGTATGGGCTAGGGTTAGGCTTAGGGTTAGTTTTAGGGTTAGGGCTCGGTTTAGGGTACGGGTTAGGATTAGGGTACGTGTTAGGGATATGGTAGGGGATAGGGTTAGGATATGCGTTAGGGTTAGGGTATTTATTAAAGCTGTCCCACTCTCTAGATACCACTTAGCACGTAAAGGATTATTATTTGGTGTCCAGCCATGGAGAAGAGTTTAGAAACTAGGATAAGATAAGGAACACACCCATTATAAAGAAATCACATTAGGATTCTCTTTTTAACCAGTTCCTTGAAACACTAGTGTTTAGGAAATATATTGGAGGCAGAATCAGTCAAGTAGGTTAGGGTTAGGATTAGCGTTAGGGCATGGCTTAGGGTACGGGTTTGAGTACGGCTTCGGATACAGCATAGGATGTGGGTTAGGGTTAGGTTTAGGGTTTGTTTTAGGGTTAGGGCTCAGTTTAGGGTATGTGTTAGGATAAGGGTTAGTGTTAGGGTTAGGGTAGGGGTTAGGGTTAGGTTACGCGTTAGGGTTAGGTTATTTATTAAACCTATCCCACCTAGCACGTAAAGGAAAATTATTTGGGGTCCAGCCAAGGAGAAGAGTTTAGAAACTAGAACAAGATAAGGAACACACCCATTAGAAAGAAATCACATTAGGATTCTCTTTATAACCAGTTCCTTAAAACACTAGTGCTTAGATAATCTATTGGAGTCAGAAGCAGTCAAGGTTAGCTTAGGGTTAGGGTTAGGTTTAGGGTACTGCTTATGGTACGGGTTCGGTTGTGGGTTCGGGTACAGAGTAGGGTATGGGCTAGGGTTAGGCTTAGGGTTAGTTTTAGGGTTAGGGCTCAGTTTAGGGTACGGGTTAGGATTAGGGTACGTGTAAGGGTTAGGGTAGGGGTTAGGTTTAGGTTACGCATTAGGGTTAGGGTATTTATTAAACCTATCCCACTCTCTAGATACCACTTAGCACGTAAAGGAATATTATTTGGGGTCCAGCCATGGAGAAGAGTTTAGACAGTAGGAGAACATAAGGAACACACCCATTAAAAAGAAATCACATTAGGATTCTCTTTCTAACCTGTTCCTTAAAACGCTAGTGCTTAGGAAATCTATTGGAGGCAGAAGCAGTCAAGTGTAGCTTAGGGTTAGGGTTAGGGTTAGGGTACGTCTTACGGTATGGGTTCGGGTATGGTGTAGGGTAGGGTTAGGGTTAGGGTACGGTTTAGGGTACGGGTTCGGGTACGGGATCAGATACGGCGTAGGATATGGGTTAGGGTTAAGTTTAGGGTTTTTTTTAGGGTTAGGGCTCAGTTTAGGGTACGGGTTAAGAATAGGGTACGTGTTAGGGTTAGGGCACGGGTTAGGGTTAAGGTATGCGTTAGGGTCAGGTTATTTATTAAACCTATTCCACTCTCTAGATACCACTTAGCACGTAAAGGAATATTAATTTGGGTCCAGCCATGGAGAAGAGTTTAGACACTAGGATAAGATAAGGAACACACCCATTATAAAGAAGTCACATTAGGATTCTATTTTAACCTGTTCCTTAAAACACTAGTGCTTAGGACATCGATTGGAGGCAAAAGCAGTCAACGGTAGCTTAGGGTTAGGGTTAGGTTTAGGTTTAGGGTAAGAGTACGGCTTAGGGTACGGCTTCGGGTATGACATTGTGTATGGGTTAGTTTTAGGGTTAGGGTTAGTGTTAGGGCTCGGTTTAGGGTACGGGGTAGGATAAGGGTACGGGTTAGGATTAAGGTAGGGGTTTGGGTTAGGGTACGCGTTAAGGTTAGGGTATTTATTAAAGCTATCCCACTCTCTAGGTACCACTTAGCACGTAAAGCATTATTATTTGGGGTCCAGCCATGGAGAAGAGTTTAGACACTAGGATAAGATAAGGAACACACCCATTATAAAGAAATCACATTAGGATTCTCTTTTTAACCTGTTCCTTAAAACACTAGTGCTTAGGAAATGTATTGGAGGCAGAAGCAGTCAAGGGTAGCTTAGGGTTAGGGATAGGGTGAGGGGTAGGGTACGGGTTTGGGTACGGGTTCGTATACGGCGTAGGGTATGGGTTAGGGTTACGGTTAGGGTTACTTTTAGGGTTAGGGCTCGGTTAGGGTTAGGGTTAGAGTTAGGGATAGGGTAAGTGTACGGCTGAGTGTACGGTTTCGGGTATGGCATAGTGTATGGGCTAGGTTTAGGGTCAGGGTTAGTTTTAGGGTTAGGGCTCGGTTTAGGGTACAGGTTAGGATTAAGGTTAGTGTTAGGGTTATGATAAGGGTTAGGGTTAGGATACGCGTTAGGGTTACGGTAATTATTAAACCTATCCCACTCTCTAGATACCACTTAGCACGTAAAGGAATATTATTTGGGGTCCCGCCATGGAGAAGAGTTTAGACACTAGGATAAGATAAGGAACACACCCATTATAAAGAAATCACATTAGGATTCTCTTTTTAACCTGTTCCTCAGAACACTAGTGCTTTGGAAATCTACTGGAGGCAGAATCTGTCAAGGGTAGGTTAGAGTTAGGATTAGCGTTAGGGTATGGCTTAGGGTACGGGTTCGAGTACGGGTTCCGATACAGCATAGGATGTGGGTTAGGGTTAGGTTTAGGGTTTGTTTTAGGGTTAGGGCTCAGTTTAGGGTATGGGTTAGGATTAGGATTAGTGTTAGGCTTAGGGTAGGGGTTAGGGTTAGGGTACGCGTTAAGGTTACGGTAATTATTAAACCTATCCCACTCTCTAGATACCACTTAGCACGTAAAGGAATATTATTTGGGGTCCAGCCATGGAGAAGAGTTTAGACACTAGGATAAGATAAGGAACACACCCATCCTAAAGAAATCACATTAGGATTCTCTTTTTAACCTGTTCCTTAAAGCATTAGTGCTTAGGAAATCTATTGGAGGCAGAAGCAGTCAAGGGTAGCTTAGGGTTAGGGTTACGGTACGGCTTAGGGTATGGCATAGGGTACGGGTTCTGGTACAGGTTCGGGCACGACATAGGGTATGGGTTAGAGTTAAGGTTAGGGTTAGTTTTAGTGTTACGGCTCCGTTTATTGTATGGGTTAGGATTAGTGTACTTGCCAGGGTTAGGGTAGATGTTAGGGTTAGGGTAAGCATAAGGTTAGGGTATTTATTAAACCTATCCCACTGTCTAGATACCATAAATCAGGTAAAGGAATATTATTTTGGGTCCAGCCATAGAGAAGTGTTTAGACAGTAGGATAAGATAAGGAACACACCCATTATAAAGAAATCACTTTAGGATTCTCTTCTTAACCTGTTCCTTAAAATACTAGTGCTTAGGAAATCTATTGGAGGCAGAAGCAGTCAAGGGTAGCTTAGGGTTAGGGTTAGGGTTAAGGTTAGGGTACGGCTTAGGGTACGGGTTCGGGTACGGGCTCGGGTATGGCGTAGGGTATAGGCTAGGGTTAGGCTTAGGGTTAGTTTAAGGGGTTAGGGCTCGGTTTAGGGTACGGGTTAGGATTAGGGTACGTGTTAGGGATATGGTAGGGGAAAGGGTTAGGATATGCATTAGGGTTAGGGTATTTATTAAAGCTATCCCACTCTCTAGATACCACTTAGCACATAAAGGATTATTATTTGGTGTCCAGCCATGGAGAAGAGTTTAGAAACTAGGATAAGATAAGGAACACACCCATTATATAGAAATCACATTAGGATTCTCTTTTTAACCAGTTCCTTGAAACACTAGTGTTTAGGAAATATATTGGAGGCAGAATCAGTCAAGCATAGGTTAGGGTTAGGATTAGCGTTAGGGCATGGCTTAGGGTACGGGTTCGAGTACGGCTTCGGATACAGCATAGGATGTGGGTTAGGGTTAGGTTTAGGGTTTGTTTTAGGGTTAGGGCTCAGTTTAGGGTATGGGTTAGGATAAGGGTTAGTGTTAGGGTTAGGGTAGCGGTTAGGGTTAGGGTACGCGTTAGGGTTACGGCAATTATTAAACCTATCCCACTCTCTAGATACCACTTAGCAGGTAAAGGAATATTATTTGGGGTCCATCCATGGATAAGAGTTTAGACACTAGGATAAGATAAGGAACACAACAATTATAAAGAAATCACATCAGGATTCTCTTTTTAACCAATTCCTTAAAACCCTAGTGCTTCCGAAATCTATTGGAGGCAGAAGCAGTCAACAGTAGCTTAGGGTTAGGGTTAGGGTTAGGGTTAGGATTAGGTTACGACCTAGGGTCCGGCATCGGGTACGGGTTCGGGTACGGAGTAGGGTATGGGTTAGGATTAGAGTTAGGGTCAGTTTTAGGGTTAGTGCTCGGTTTAGGTTATGGGTTAGGATTAGGGTACGTGGTAGGGTTATGGTAAGGGTTAGGTTTAGGGTACGTGTTAGGGTTAGGGTATTTATTAAACCTATCCCACCTAGCACGTAAAGGAAATTTATTTGGGGTCCTGCCAAGGAGAAGAGTTTAGAAACTAGAATAAGATAAGGAACACACCCATTAGAAAGAAATCACATTAGGATTCTCTTTTTAACCAGTTCCTTAAAACACTAGTGCTTAGATAGTCTATTGGAGTCAGAAGCAGTCAAGGGTAGCTTAGGGTTAGGGTTAGGTTTAGGGTACTGCTTATGGTACGGGTTCGGTTATGGGTTCGGGTACGGAGTAGGGTATGGGCTAGGGTTAGGCTTAGGGTTAGTTTTAGGGTTAGGGCTCAGTTTAGGGTACAGGTTAGGATTAGGGTACGTGTTAGGGTACGGGTAGGGGTTAGGTTTAGGTTACGCATTAGTGTTAGGGTATTTATTAAACCTATCCTACTCTCTAGATACCACTTAGCACGTAAAGGAATATTATTTGGGGTCCAGCCATGGAGAATTGTTTAGACACTAGGATAAGTTATGGAACACACCCATTATAAAGAAATCACATTAGGATTCTCTCTTTAAGCTGTTCCTTAAAACACCAGTGCTTAGGAAATCCATTGGAGGCAGAAGCAGTCAAGGGTAGCTTAGGGTTAGGGTTAGGGTTAGGGTACTGCTTATGGTACGGGTTCGGGTACGGCGTAGGGTATGGGCTAGGGTTAGGCTTAGGGTTAGTTTTAGGGTTAGGGCTCGGTTTAGGGTATGGGTTAGGATTAGGGTACGTGTTAGTGTTATGGTAGGGGTTAGGGTATGCGTTTGGGTTAGGGTATTTATTAATGCTATCCCACTTAGCACTTAAAGGAATACTATTTGGGGTCCAGCCATGGAGAAGAGTTTAGACACTAGGATAAAATAAGGAACTCACCCATTATAAAGAAATCACATTAGGATTCTCTTTTTAACCTGTTCCTTAAAACACAAGTGCTTAGGAAATGTATTGGAGGCAGAAGCAGTCAAGGGTAGCTTAGGGTTAGGGTGTGGGTTAGGGGTAGGGTACGGGTTCGGGTTTGGGTTCGGGTACGGGTTCGTATACGGCGTAGGGTATGGGTTAGGGTTAGGGTTAGGGTTACTTTTAGGGTTAGAGCTCGGTTAGGGTTAGGGTTAGGGTTAGGGATAGGGTAAGCGTACGGCTGAGTGTACGGTTTCCGGTATGGCATAGTGTATGGGCTAGGTTTAGGGTCAGGGTTAGTTTTAGGGTTAGGGCTCGGTTTAGGGTACGGGTTAGGATTAAGGTTACTGTTAGGGTTATGATAGGGGTTAGGGTTAGGGTACGCGTTAGGGTTACGGTAATTATTAAACCTATCCCACTCTCTAGATACCACTTAGCACGTAAAAGAATATTATTTGGGGTCCAGCCATGGAGAAGAGTTTAGACACTAGGATAAGATAAGGAACACACCCATTATAAAGAAATCACATTAGGATTCTCTTTTTAACCTGTTCCTCAAAACACTAGTGCTTAGGAAATCTACTGGAGGCAGAATCTGTCAAGGGTAGGTTAGCGTTAGGATTAGCCTTAGGGTATGGCTTAGTGTACGGGTTCGAGTACGGGTTCGGATACAGCATAGGATGTGGGTTAGGGTTAGGTTTAGGGTTTGTTTTAGCGTTAGGGCTCAGTTTAGGGTATGAGTTAGGATTAGGGTTAGTGTTAGGCTTAGGGTAGGGGTTAGGGTTAGGGTACACGTTAGGGTTACGGTAATTATTAAACCTATCGCACTCTCTAGATACCACTTAGCACGTAAAGGAATATTATTTGGGGTCCAGCCATGGAGAAGAGTTTAGACACTAGGATAAGATAAGGAACACACCCATCCTAAAGAAATCACATTAGGATTCTCTTTTTAACCTGTTCCTTAAAGCACTAGTGCTTAGGAAATCTATTGGAGGCAGAAGCAGTCAAGGGTAGCTTAGGGTTAGGGTTAGGGTACGGCTTAGGGTATGGCATAGGGTACGGGTACGGGTTAGGGTTAGGGTTTGTTTAAGTGTTAGGGCTCGGTTTAGGGCACGGGTTAGGATTAGGGTACGTGTTAGGGATAGGGTAGGGTTTAGGGTTCGGGTAGGCGTTAGGGTTAGGGTATTTATTAAACCTAGCCCACTCTGTAGATACCACTTAGCACGTAAAGGAATATTCTTTGAGGTCCAGCCATGGAGAAGAGTTTAGACACTAGGATACGATAAGGAACGCACCCATTATAAAGAAATCACATTAGGATTATCTTGTTAACCTGTTCCTTAAAACACTAGTGCTTAGGAAACCTATTGGAGGCAGAAGCAGTCAAGGGTAACTTAGGGTTAGGTTTAGGGTTAGGGTTACGGTATGGCTTAGGGTACGGGTTCTGGTACAGGTTCGGGCACGGCATAGGGTATGGGTTAGAGTTACGGTTAGGGTTAGTTTTAGTGTTACGGCTCGGTTTATGGTATGGGTTAGGATTAAGGTACGTGTCAGGGTTAGGGTAGGTGTTAGGGTTAGGGTAAGCATAAGGTTAGGGTATTTATTAAAGCTATCCCACTGTCTAGATACCATAAATCAGGTAAAGGAATATTATTTTGGGTCCAGCCATAGAGAAGAGTTTAGACAGTAGGATAAGATAAGGAACACACCCATTATAAAGAAATCACATTAGGATTCTCTTTTTAACCTGTTCCTTAAAACACTAGTGCTTAGGAAATCTATTGGAGGCAGAAGCAGTCAAGGGTAGCTTAGGGTTAGGGTTAGGGTTAGGGGTAGGGTACGGGTTCGGGTACGGGTTCGGGTACGGGTTCGTATACGGCGTAGGGTTTGGGTTAGGGTTAGGGTTAGGGTTACTTTTAGGGTTAGAGCTCGGTTAGGGTTAGGGTTAGGGTTAGGGATAGGGTAAGCGTACGGCTGAGTGTACGGTTTCCGGTATGGCATAGTGTATGGGCTAGGTTTAGGGTCAGGGTTAGTTTTAGGGTTAGGGCTCGGTTTAGGGTACGGGTTAGGATTAAGGTTAGTGTTAGGGTTATGATAGGGGTTAGGGTTAGGGTACGCGTTAGGGTTACGGTAATTATTAAACCTATCCCACTCTCTAGATACCACTTAGCACGTAAAAGAATATTATTTGGTGTCCAGCCATGGAGAAGAGTTTAGACACTAGGATAAGATAAGGAACACACCCATTATAAAGAAATCACATTAGGATTCCCTTTTTAACCTGTTCCTCAAAACACTAGTGCTTAGGAAATCTACTGGAGGCAGAATCTGTCAAGGGTAGGTTAGCGTTAGGATTAGCCTTAGGGTATGGCTTAGTGTACGGGTTCGAGTACGGGTTCGGATACAGCATAGGATGTGGGTTAGGGTTAGGTTTAGGGTTTGTTTTAGCGTTAGGGCTCAGTTTAGGGTATGAGTTAGGATTAGGGTTAGTGTTAGGCTTAGGGTAGGGGTTAGGATTAGGGTACACGTTAGGGTTACGGTAATTATTAAACCTATCGCACTCTCTAGATACCACTTAGCACGTAAAGGAATATTATTTGGGGTCCAGCCATGGAGAAGAGTTTAGACACTAGGATAAGATAAGGAACACACCCATCCTAAAGAAATCACATTAGGATTCTCTTTTTAACCTGTTCCTTAAAGCACTAGTGCTTAGGAAATCTATTGGAGGCAGAAGCAGTCAAGGGTAGCTTAGGGTTAGGGTTAGGGTACGGCTTAGGGTATGGCATAGGGTACGGGTACGGGTTAGGGTTAGGGTTTGTTTAAGGGATAGGGCTCGGTTTAGGGCACGGGTTAGGATTAGGGTACGTGTTAGGGATAGGGTAGTGGTTAGGGTTCGGGTAGGCGTTAGGGTTAGGGTATTTATTAAACCTAGCCCACTCTGTAGATACCACTTAGCACGTAAAGGAATATTCTTTGAGGTCCAGCCATGTAGAAGAGTTTAGACACTAGGATACGATAAGGAACGCACCCATTATAAAGAAATCACATTAGGATTATCTTGTTAACCTGTTCCTTAAAACACTAGTGCTTAGGAAACCTATTGGAGGCAGAAGCAGTCAAGGGTAACTTAGGGTTAGGTTTAGGGTTAGGGTTACGGTATGGCTTAGGGTACGGGTTCTGGTACAGGTTCGGGCACGGCATAGGGTATGGGTTAGAGTTACGGTTAGGGTTAGTTTTAGTGTTACGGCTCGGTTTATGGTATGGGTTAGGATTAAGGTACGTGTCAGGGTTAGGGTAGGTGTTAGGGTTAGGGTAAGCATAAGGTTAGGGTATTTATTAAAGCTATCCCACTGTCTAGATACCATAAATCAGGTAAAGGAATATTATTTTGGGTCCAGCCATAGAGAAGAGTTTAGACAGTAGGATAAGATAAGGAACACACCCATGGTAAAGAAATCACTTTAGGATTCTCTTTTTAAGCTGTTCCTTAAAACACTAGTGCTTAGGAAATCTATTGGAGGAAGAAGCAGTCAAAGGTAGCTTAGGGTTAGGGTTAGGGTTAATGTTAGGGTACTGCTTATGGTACGGGTTCGGATACGATGTAGGGTATGTGTTAGGGTTAGTGTTAGGGTTAGTTTTAGGCTTAGGGCTCGGTTTAGGGTATGGGTTAGGATTAGTGTACGTGTTAGTGTTAGTGTAGGCGTTTGGGATAGGGTAGGCGTTAGGGTTAGGATAATTATTAAACCTATCCAACTCTCTAGATACCACTTAGCACGTAAAGGAATATTATTTGGGGTCCAGCCATGGAGAAGAGTTTAGACAGTAGGAGAAGATAAGGAACACACCCATTAAAAATAAATCACATTAGGATTCTCTTTTTAACCTGTTCCTTAAAACACTAGTGCTTAGGAAATCTATTGGAGGCAGAAGCAGTCAAGTGTAGCTTAGGGTTAGGGTTAGGGTTAGGGTACGTCTTACGGCATGGGTTCGGCTATGGTGTAGGTTTGGGTTAGGGTTAGGGTTAGGGTACGGTTTAGGGTACGGTTTCGGGTACGGGTTCAGATACGGCGTAGGATATGGGTTAGGGTTAGGTTTAGGGTTTTTTTAGGGTTAGGGCTCAGTTTAGGGTACGGGTTAAGAATAGGGTACGTGTTAGGGTTAGGGTACGGGTTAGGGTTAAGTTATGCGTTAGGGTCAGGGTATTTATTAAACCTATTCCACTCTCTAGATACCACTTAGCACGTAAAGGAATATTAATTTGGGTCCAGCCATGGAGAAGAGTTTAAACACTAGGATAAGATACGAAACACACCCATTATAAACAAGACACATTAGGATTCTCTTTTTAACCTGTTCTTTAAAACACTAGTGCTTAGGACATCGATTGGAGGCAGAAGCAGTCAACGGTAGCTTAGGGTTAGGGTTAGGGTTAGGGCATGGCTTAGGGTACGGGTTCGAGTACGGCTTCGGATACAGCATAGGATGTGGGTTAGGGTTAGGTTTAGGGTTTGTTTTAGGGTTAGGGCTCAGTTTAGGGTATGGGTTAGGATAAGGGTTAGTGTTAGGGTTAGGGTAGGGGTTAGGGTTAGGTTACGCGTTAGGGTTAGGTTATTTATTAAACCTATCCCACCTAGCACGTAAAGGAAAATTATTTGGGGTCCAGCCAAGGAGAAGAGTTTAGAAACTAGAACAAGATAAGGAACACACCCATTAGAAAGAAATCACATTAGGATTCTCTTTATAACCAGTTCCTTAAAACACTAGTGCTTAGATAATCTATTGGAGTCAGAAGCAGTCAAGGTTAGCTTAGGGTTAGGGTTAGGTTTAGGGTACTGCTTATGGTACGGGTTCGGTTATGGGTTCGGGTACAGAGTAGGGTATGGGCTAGGGTTAGGCTTAGGGTTAGTTTTAGGGTTAGGGCTCAGTTTAGGGTACGGGTTAGGATTAGGGTACGTGTAAGGGTTAGGGTAGGGGTTAGGTTTAGGTTACGCATTAGGGTTAGGGTATTTATTAAACCTATCCTACTCTCTAGATACCACTTAGCACGTAAAGGAATATTATTTGGGGTCCAGCCATGGAGAAGTGTTTAGACACTAGGATAAGTTATGGAACACACCCATTATAAAGAAATCACATTAGGATTCTCTCTTTAAGCTGTTCCTTAAAACACCAGTGCTTAGGAAATCCATTGGAGGCAGAAGCAGTCAAGGGTAGCTTAGGGTTAGGGTTAGGGTTAGGGTACTGCTTATGGTACGGGTTCGGGTACGGCGTAGGGTATGGGCTAGGGTTAGGCTTAGGGTTAGTTTTAGGGTTAGGGCTCGGTTTAGGGTATGGGTTAGGATTAGGGTACGTGTTAGTGTTATGGTAGGGGTTAGGGTATGCGTTTGGGTTAGGGTATTTATTAATGCTATCCCACTTAGCACTTAAAGGAATACTATTTGGGGTCCAGCCATGGAGAAGAGTTTAGACACTAGGATAAAATAAGGAACTCACCCATTATAAAGAAATCACATTAGGATTCTCTTTTTAACCTGTTCCTTAAAACACAAGTGCTTAGGAAATGTATTGGAGGCAGAAGCAGTCAAGGGTAGCTTAGGGTTAGGGTTAGGGGTAGGGTACGGGTTCGGGTTTGGGTTCGGGTACGGGTTCGTATACGGCGTAGGGTATGGGTTAGGGTTAGGGTTAGGGTTACTTTTAGGGTTAGAGCTCGGTTAGGGTTAGGGTTAGGGTTAGGGATAGGGTAAGCGTACGGCTGAGTGTACGGTTTCCGGTATGGCATAGTGTATGGGCTAGGTTTAGGGTCAGGGTTAGTTTTAGGGTTAGGGCTCGGTTTAGGGTACGGGTTAGGATTAAGGTTACTGTTAGGGTTATGATAGGGGTTAGGGTTAGGGTACGCGTTAGGGTTACGGTAATTATTAAACCTATCCCACTCTCTAGATACCACTTAGCACGTAAAAGAATATTATTTGGGGTCCAGCCATGGAGAAGAGTTTAGACACTAGGATAAGATAAGGAACACACCCATTATAAAGAAATCACATTAGGATTCTCTTTTTAACCTGTTCCTCAAAACACTAGTGCTTAGGAAATCTACTGGAGGCAGAATCTGTCAAGGGTAGGTTAGCGTTAGGATTAGCCTTAGGGTATGGCTTAGTGTACGGGTTCGAGTACGGGTTCGGATACAGCATAGGATGTGGGTTAGGGTTAGGTTTAGGGTTTGTTTTAGCGTTAGGGCTCAGTTTAGGGTATGAGTTAGGATTAGGGTTAGTGTTAGGCTTAGGGTAGGGGTTAGGGTTAGGGTACACGTTAGGGTTACGGTAATTATTAAACCTATCGCACTCTCTAGATACCACTTAGCACGTAAAGGAATATTATTTGGGGTCCAGCCATGGAGAAGAGTTTAGACACTAGGATAAGATAAGGAACACACCCATCCTAAAGAAATCACATTAGGATTCTCTTTTTAACCTGTTCCTTAAAGCACTAGTGCTTAGGAAATCTATTGGAGGCAGAAGCAGTCAAGGGTAGCTTAGGGTTAGGGTTAGGGTACGGCTTAGGGTATGGCATAGGGTACGGGTACGGGTTAGGGTTAGGGTACGTGTTAGGGATAGGGTAGGGTTTAGGGTTCGGGTAGGCGTTAGGGTTAGGGTATTTATTAAACCTAGCCCACTCTGTAGATACCACTTAGCACGTAAAGGAATATTCTTTGAGGTCCAGCCATGGAGAAGAGTTTAGACACTAGGATACGATAAGGAACGCACCCATTATAAAGAAATCACATTAGGATTATCTTGTTAACCTGTTCCTTAAAACACTAGTGCTTAGGAAACCTATTGGAGGCAGAAGCAGTCAAGGGTAACTTAGGGTTAGGTTTAGGGTTAGGGTTACGGTATGGCTTAGGGTACGGGTTCTGGTACAGGTTCGGGCACGGCATAGGGTATGGGTTAGAGTTACGGTTAGGGTTAGTTTTAGTGTTACGGCTCGGTTTATGGTATGGGTTAGGATTAAGGTACGTGTCAGGGTTAGGGTAGGTGTTAGGGTTAGGGTAAGCATAAGGTTAGGGTATTTATTAAAGCTATCCCACTGTCTAGATACCATAAATCAGGTAAAGGAATATTATTTTGGGTCCAGCCATAGAGAAGAGTTTAGACAGTAGGATAAGATAAGGAACACACCCATGGTAAAGAAATCACTTTAGGATTCTCTTTTTAAGCTGTTCCTTAAAACACTAGTGCTTAGGAAATCTATTGGAGGAAGAAGCAGTCAAAGGTAGCTTAGGGTTAGGGTTAGGGTTAATGTTAGGGTACTGCTTATGGTACAGGTTCGGATACGATGTAGGGTATGTGTTAGGGTTAGTGTTAGGGTTAGTTTTAGGCTTAGGGCTCGGTTTAGGGTATGGGTTAGGATTAGTGTACGTGTTAGTGTTAGTGTAGGGGTTTGGGATAGGGTAGGCGTTAGGGTTAGGATAATTATTAAACCTATCCAACTCTCTAGATACCACTTAGCACGTAAAGGAATATTATTTGGGGTCCAGCCATGGAGAAGAGTTTAGACAGTAGGAGAAGATAAGGAACACACCCATTAAAAATAAATCACATTAGGATTCTCTTTTTAACCTGTTCCTTAAAACACTAGTGCTTAGGAAATCTATTGGAGGCAGAAGCATTCAAGTGTAGCTTAGGGTTAGGGTTAGGGTTAGGGTACGTCTTACGGCATGGGTTCGGCTATGGTGTAGGTTTGGGTTAGGGTTAGGGTTAGGGTACGGTTTAGGGTACGGTTTCGGGTACGGGTTCAGATACGGCGTAGGATATGGGTTAGGGTTAGGTTTAGGGTTTTTTTTAGGGTTAGGGCTCAGTTTAGGGTACGGGTTAAGAATAGGGTACGGGTTAGGGTTAAGTTATGCGTTAGGGTCAGGGTATTTATTAAACCTATTCCACTCTCTAGATACCACTTAGCACGTAAAGGAATATTAATTTGGGTCCAGCCATGGAGAAGAGTTTAGACACTAGGATAAGATACGAAACACACCCATTATAAACAGGACACATTAGGATTCTCTTTTTAACCTGTTCTTTAAAACACTAGTGCTTAGGACATCGATTGGAGGCAGAAGCAGTCAACGGTAGCTTAGGGTTAGGGTTAGGGTTAGGGTTAGCGTTAGGGTTAGGGTTAGGGTTAGGTTTAGGTTTAGGGTTACGGTACGGCTTAGGGTACTGGTTCGGGTACGGTTTCGAGTACGGCGTAGGGTATGGGTTAAGTTTAGGGTTAGGTTTAGTTTTAGGGTTAGGGCTCCTGTTTAGGGTACGGGTTAGTTTTAGGGTACTTGTTACGGTTAGGGTAGGTGTTAGGGTTAGGGTACGAGTTAGGGTTAGGGTGTTTTTTAAACCTATCCCACTCCCTAGGTATCAGTTAGCACGTAAAGGAATATTATTTAGGGTCCAGCCATGGAGAAGAGTTTAGACACTAGGATAAGATAAGGAACACACCCATTATAAAGAAATCACATTAGGATTCTCTTTTTAAGCTGTATCGTAAAACACTAGTGCTTAGGAGATCTATAGGAGGCAGAAGCAGTCAAGGTTAGCTTAGTGTTAGGGTTAGGGTTAGGGTTAGAGTTACGTTTAGGGTACGGCTTAGGGTACGGGTTCGGGTACGGTTTCGGGTACGGCGTAGGGTATGGGTTAGGTTTAGGGTTAGGGTTAGTATTAGGGTTAGGGGTCGGTGTAGGTTACGGGTTAGGATTAGCGTACGTGTTAGGGTTAGGGTATGCGTTAGGGTTAGGGTATTTATTAAACCTATCCCACTCTCTAGATACCACTGAGCAGGTAAAGGAATATTATTTTGGGTCCAACCATGGAAAAGAGTTTAGACACTAGGATAAGATAAGGAACACACCCATTATAAAGAAATCACATTAGGATTCTATTTTTAAGCTGTTCCTTAAAACACTAGTGCTTAGGAAATCCACTGGAGGCAGAAGCAGTCAAGGGTAGCTTAGGGTTAGGGTTAGGGTACTGCTTATGGTACGGGTTCGGTTACGGATTCGGGTACGGCGTAGGGTATGGGCTAGGTTTAGGCTTAGGGTTAGTTTTAGGGTTAGGGCTCGGTTTAGGGTACGGGTTAGAATTAGGGTACGTTTTAGTGTTATAGTAGGGTTTAGGGTTAGGGTATGCGTTAGGGTTAGGGTATTTATTAAAGCTGTCCCACTTAGCAATTAAAGGAATATTATTTGAGGTCCAGCCATGGAGAAGAGTTTAGACACTGGGATAAGATAAGGAACACACCCATTATAAAGAAATCACATTAGGATTCTCTTTTTAACCTGTTCCTTAAAACACTAGTGCTTAGGAAATGTATTGGAGGCAGAAGCTGTCAAGGGTAGCTTAGGGTTAGGGTTAGGGTTAGGGTACGGCTTAAGGTACGGGTTCGGTTAAGGCTTCATACACGGCGTAGGGTATGGGCTAGGGTTAGGCTTAGGGTTAGTTTTAGGGTTAGGGCTCGGTTTAGGGTACGGGTTAGGATTAGGGTACGTGTTAGGGATATGGTAGGGGATAGGGTTAGGATATGCGTTAGGGTTAGGGTATTTATTAAAGCTATCCCACTCTCTAGATACCAGTTAGCACGTAAAGGATTATTATTTGGTGTCCAGCCATGGAGAAGAGTTTAGAAACTAGGATAAGATAAGGAACACACCCATTATAAAGAAATCACATTAGGATTCTCTTTTTAACCAGTTCCTTGAAACACTAGTGTTTAGGAAATATATTGGAGGCAGAATCAGTCAAGGGTAGGTTAGGGTTAGGATTAGCGTTAGGGCATGGCTTAGGGTACGGGTTCGAGTACGGCTTCGGATACAGCATAGGATGTGGGTTAGGGTTAGGTTTAGGGTTTGTTTTAGGGTTAGGGCTCAGTTTAGGGTATGGGTTAGGATAAGGGTTAGTGTTAGGGTTAGGGTAGGGGTTAGGGTTAGGTTACGCGTTAGGGTTAGGTTATTTATTAAACCTATCCCACCTAGCACGTAAAGGAAAATTATTTGGGGTCCAGCCAAGGAGAAGAGTTTAGAAACTAGAACAAGATAAGGAACACACCCATTAGAAAGAAATCACATTAGGATTCTCTTTATAACCAGTTCCTTAAAACACTAGTGCTTAGATAATCTATTGGAGTCAGAAGCAGTCAAGGTTAGCTTAGGGTTAGGGTTAGGTTTAGGGTACTGCTTATGGCACGGGTTCGGTTATGGGTTCGGGTACAGAGTAGGGTATGGGCTAGGGTTAGGCTTAGGGTTAGTTTTAGGGTTAGGGCTCAGTTTAGGGTACGGGTTAGGATTAGGGTACGTGTAAGGGTTAGGGTAGGGGTTAGGTTTAGGTTACGCATTAGGGTTAGGGTATTTATTAAACCTATCCTACTCTCTAGATACCACTTAGCACGTAAAGGAATATTATTTGGGGTCCAGCCATGGAGAAGTGTTTAGACACTAGGATAAGTTATGGAACACACCCATTATAAAGAAATCACATTAGGATTCTCTCTTTAAGCTCTTCCTTAAAACACTAGTGCTTAGGAAATCCACTGGAGGCAGAAGCAGTCAAGGGTAGCTTAGTGTTAGGGTTAGGGTTAGGGTTAGAGTTACGTTTAGGGTACGGCTTAGGGTACGGGTTCGGGTACAGTTTCGGGTACGGAGTAGGGTATGGGTTAGGTTTAGGGTTAGGGTTAGTATTAGGGTTAGGGGTCGGTGTAGGGTACGGGTTAGTATTAGCGTACGTGTTAGGGTTAGGGTATGCGTTAGGGTTAGGGTATTTATTAAACCTATCCCACTCTCTAGATACCACTGAGCAGGTAAAGGAATATTATTTTGGGTCCAACCATGGAAAAGAGTTTAGACTCTAGGATAAGATAAGGAACACACCCATTATAAAGAAATCACATTAGGATTCTCTTTTTAAGCTGTTCCTTAAAACACTAGTGCTTAGGAAATCCACTGGAGGCAGAAGCAGTCAAGTGTACCTTAGGGTTAGGGTTAGGGTTAGGGTTAGGGTACTGCTTATGGTACGGGTTCAGTTACGGATTTGGGTACGGCGTAGGGTATGGGCTAGGTTTAGGCTTAGGGTTCGTTTTAGGGTTAGGGCTCGGTTTAGGGTACGGGTTAGAATTAGGGTACGTTTTAGTGTTATAGTAGGGTTTAGGGTTAGGGTATGCGTTAGGGTTAGGGTATTTATTAAAGCTGTCCCACTTAGGAATTAAAGGAATACTATTTGAGGTCCAGCCATGGAGAAGAGTTTAGACACTGGGATAAGATAAGGAACACACCCATTATAAAGAAATCACATTAGGATTCTCTTTTTAACCTGTTCCTTAAAACACTAGTGCTTAGGAAATGTATTGGAGGCAGAAGCTGTCAAGGGTAGCTTAGGGTTAGGGTTAGGGTTAGGATACGGCTTAGGGTACGGATTCGGGTAAGGGTTCATACACGGCCTAGGGTATGGTTTAGGGTTAGTTTTAGGGTTAGGGCTTGGTTAGGGTTAGGGTTAGGTTTAGGGTTAGTGTTAAGTTAAGGTTACGGATGAGGGTACGGGTTTGGGTATGGCATAGTGTATGGGCTAGGGTTAGGGTTAGGGTTATGGGTAGGGTACGGCTTAGGATACAGCATAGGGTACGGGTTAGGGTTAGGGTTAGGGTTAGTTTAAGGGTTAGGGCTCGGTTTAGGGCACGGTTTAGGATTAGGGTACGTGATAGGGTTAGGGTAGGGGTTAGGGTTAGGTTACGCGTTAGGGTTAGGGTATTTATTAAACCTATCCCACTCTCTAGATACCACTTAGCACTTAAAGGAATATTATTTGGGGTCCAGCCATAGAAAAGTGTTTAGACACTTTCTAAGATAAGAAAGTGTCTAAGATAAGATATGGAACACACCCATTATGAAGAAATCACATTAGGATTCTCTTTTTAAGCTGTACCGTAAAACACTAGTGCTTAGGAAATCCATTGGAGGCAGAAGCAGTCAAGGGTAGCTTAGGGTTAGTGTTAGGGTTAGGGTACTGCTTATGGTACCGTTTCGGTTACAGTTTCGTGTACGGGGTAGTGTATGGGCTAGGGTTAGGCTTAGGGTTAGTTTTAGGGTAAGGGCTCGGTTTAAGGATACGGGTTAGGATTAGGGTACGTGTTAGGGATATGGTCGGGGATAGGGTTAGGATATGCATTAGGGTTAGGGTATTTATTAAAGCTATCCCACTGTCTAGATACCACTTAGCACGTAAGGGATTATTATTTGGTGTCCAGCCATTGAGAAGAGTTTAGAAACTACGATAAGATAAGGAACACACCCATTATAAAGAAATCACATTAGGATTCTCTTTTTAACCAGTTCCTTGAAACACTAGTGTTTAGGAAATATATTGGAGGCAGAATCAGTCAAGGGTAGGTTAGGGTTAGGATTAGCGTTAGGGCATGGCTTAGGGTACGGGTTCGAGTACGGGTTCGGATACAGCATAGGATGTGGGTTAGGGTTAGGTTTAGGGTTTGTTTTAGGGTTAGGGCTCAGTTTAGGGTATGGGTTAGGATAAGGGTTAGTGTTAGGGTCAGGGTAGCGGTAAGGGTTAGGGTACGCGTTAGGTTTACGGCAATTATTAAACCTATCCCACTCTCTAGATACCACTTAGCAGGTAAAGGAATATTATTTGGGGTCCATCCATGGAGAAGAGTTTAGACACTAGGATAAGATAAGGAACACAACAATTATAAAGAAGTCACATTAGGATTCTCTTTTTAACCAATTCCTTAAAACCCTAGTGCTTAGGAAATCTATTGGAGGCAGAAGCAGTCAACAGTAGCTTAGGGTTAGGGTTAGGAGTAGGTTACGACCTAGGGTCCGGCATCGGGTACGGGTTCGGGTACGGAGTAGGGTATGGGTTAGGATTAGAGTTAGGGTCAGTTTTAGGGTTAGTGCTCGGTTTAGGTTATGGGTTAGGATTAGGGTACGTGGTAGGGTTATGGTAGGGGTTAGGGTTAGGGTACGCGTTAGGGTTAGGGTATTTATTAAACCTATCCCACCTAGCACGTAAAGGAAAATTATTTGGGGTCCAGCCAAGGAGAAGAGTTTAGAAAGTAGAATAAGATAAGGAACACACCCATTAGAAAGAAATCACATTAGGATTCTCTTTTTAACCAGTTCCTTAAAACACTAGTGCTTAGATAGTCTATTGGAGTCAGAAGCAGTCAAGGGTAGCTTAGGGTTAGGGTTAGGTTTAGGGTACTGCTTATGGTACGGGTTCGGTTATGGGTTCGGGTACGGAGTAGGGTATGGGCTAGGGTTAGGCTTAGGGTTAGTTTTAGGGTTAGGGCTCAGTTTAGGGTACGGTTTAGGATTAGGGTACGTGTTAGTGTTATGGTAGGGGTTAGGGTATGCGTTATGGTTAGGGTATTTATTAAAGCTATCCCACTTAGCACTTAAAGGAATAGTATTTGGGGTCCAGCCATGGAGAAGAGTTTAGACATTAGGATAAGATAAGGAACTCACCCATTATAAAGAAATCACTTTAGGATTCTCTTTTTAACCTGTTCCTTAAAACACTAGTGCTTAGGAAACCTATTGGAGGCAGAAGCAGTCAAGAGTAGCTTAGGGTTAGGGTTAGGGTTAGGGTTACGGTACGGCTTAGGGTACTGGTTCGGGTACGGTTTCGAGTACGGCGTAGGGTATGGGTTAAGTTTAGGGTTAGGTTTAGTTTTAGGGTTAGGGCTCCTGTTTAGGGTACGGGTTAGTTTTAGGGTACTTGTTACGGTTAGGGTAGGTGTTAGGGTTAGGGTACGAGTTAGGGTTAGGGTGTTTTTTAAAACTATCCCACTCTCTAGGTATCACTTAGCACGTAAAGGAATATTATTTAGGGTCCAACCATGGAGAAGAGTTTAGACACTAGGATAAGATAAGAAACACACCCATTATAAAGAAATCACATTAGGATTCTCTTTTTAAACTGTACCGTAAAACACTAGTGCTTAGGAGATCTATAGGAGGCAGAAGCAGTCAAGGGTAGCTTTGTGTTAGGGTTAGGGTTAGGGTTAGAGTTACATTTAGGGTACGGCTTAGGGTACGGGTTCGGGTACGGTTTCGGGTACGGCGTAGGGTATGGTTTAGGTTTAGGGTTAGGGTTAGTATTAGGGTTAGGGGTCGGTGTAGGGTACAGGTTAGGATTAGCGTACGTGTTAGGGTTAGGGTATGCGTTAGGGTTAGGGTATTTATTAAACCTATCCCACTCTCTAGATACCACTGAGCATGTAAAGGAATATTATTTTGGGTCCAACCATGCAAAAGAGTTTAGACACTAGGATAAGATAAGGAACACAACCATTATTAAGAAATCACATTAGGATTCTTTTTTAAGCTGTTCCTTAAAACACTAGTGCTTAGGAAATCCACTGGAGGCAGAAGCAGTCAAGGGTAGCTTAGGGTTAGGGTTAGGGTTAGGGTTAGGGTACTGCTTATGGTACGGGTTCGGTTACGGATTCGGGTACGGCGTAGGGTATGGGCTAGGTTTAGGTTTAGGGTTAGTTTTAGGGTTAGGGCTCGGTTTAGTGTACGGGTTATAATTAGGGTACGTTTTAATGTTATAGTAGGGTTTAGGGTTAGGGTATGCGTTAGGGTTAGGGTATTTATTAAAGCTGTCCCACTTAGCAATTAAAGGAATATTATTTGAGGTCCAGCCATGGAGAAGAGTTTAGACACTGGGATAAGATAAGGAACACACCCATTATAAAGAAATCACATTACGATTCTCTTTTTAACCTGTTCCTTAAAACACTAGTGCTTAGAAAATGTATTGGAGGCAGAAGCTGTCAAGGGTAGCTTAGGGTTAGGGTTAGGGTTAGGGTACGGCTTAGGGTACGGGTTCGGGTCAGGGTTCATACACGGCGTAGTGTATGGTTTAGGGTTAGGGTTAGGGTTAGTTTTAGGGTTAGGGCTTGGTTAGGGTTAGGGTTAGGGTTAGGGTTAGGGTTAAGTTAAGGTTACGGATAAGGGTACGGGTTTGGGTATGGCATAGTGTATGGGCTAGGGTTAGGGTTAGGGTTAGGGTTAGGAGTAGGGTACGGCTTAGGATACAGCATAGGGTACGGGGTAGGGTTAGGGTTAGGGTTAGTTTACGGGTTATGGCTCGGTTTAGGGAACGGTTTAGGATTAGGGTACGTGTTAGGGTTAGGGTAGGGGTTAGGGTTAGGGTACGCGTTAGGGTTACGGTAATTATTAAACCTATCCCACTCTCTAGATACCACTTAGCACCTAAAGGAATATTATTTGGGGTCCAGCCATGGAGAAGAGTTTAGACACTAGGATAAGATAAGGAACACACCCATTATAAAGAAATCACATTAGGATTCTCTTTTTAACCTGTTCCTCAAAACTCTAGTGCTTAGGAAATGTATTGGAGGCAGAAGCAGTCAAGGGCAGCTTAGGGTTAGGGTTAGGGTTAGGGGTAGGTTACGGGTTCGGGTATGGGTTCGTATACGGCGTAGGGTATGGGATAGGGTTAGGGTTAGGGTTACTTTTAGGGTTAGGGCTCGGTTAGGGTTAGGGTTAGGGTTAGAGTTAGGGTAAGCGTACGGCTGAGTGTACGGTTTCCGGTATGGCATAGTGTATGGGCTAGGTTTAGGGTCAGGGTTAGTTTTAGGGTTAGGGCTCGGTTTAGGGTACGGGTTAGGATTAAGGTTACTGTTTGGGTTATGATAGTGGTTAGGGTTAGGGTACGCGTTAGGGTTACGGTAATTATTAAACCTATCCCACTCTCTAGATACCACTTAGCATGTAAAAGAATATTATTTGGGGTCCAGCCATGGAGGAGAGTTTCGACACTAGGATAAGATAAGGAACACACCCATTATAAAGAAATCACATTAGGATTCTCTTTTTAACCTGTTCCTCAAAACACTAGTGCTTAGGAAATCTACTGGAGGCAGAATCTGTCAAGGGTAAGTTAGCGTTAGGATTAGCGTTAGGGTATGGCTTAGGGTACGGGTTCGAGTACGGGTTCGGATACAGCATAGGATGTGGGTTAGGTTTAGGTTTAGGGTTTGTTTTAGGGTTAGGGCTCAGTTTAGCGTATGGGTTAGGATTAGGGTTAGTGTTAGCCTTAGGGTAGGGGTTAGGGTTAGGTTACACGTTAGGGTTACGGTAATTATTAAACCTATCCCACTCTCTAGATACCACTTAGCACGTAAAGGAATATTATTTGGGATCCAGCCATGGAGAAGAGTTTAGACACTAGGATAAGATAAGGAACACACCCATCCTAAAGAAATCACATTAGGATTCTCTTTTTAACCTGTTCCTTAAAGCACTAGTGCTTAGGAAATCTATTGGAGGCAGAAGCAGTCAAGGGTAGCTTAGGGTTAGGGTTAGGGTACGGCTTAGGGTATGGCATAGGGTACGGGTACGGGTTAGGGTTAGGGTTTGTTTAAGGGATAGGGCTCGGTTTAGGGCACGGGTTAGGATTAGGGTACGTGTTAGGGATAGGGTAGGGGTTAGGGTTCGGGTAGGCGTTAGGGTTAGGGTATTTATTAAACCTAGCCCACTCTGTAGATACCACTTAGCACGTAAAGGAATATTCTTTGAGGTCCAGCCATGGAGAAGAGTTTAGACAATAGGATAAGATAAGGAACACACCCATTATAAAGAAAACACATTAGGATTCTCTTTTTAACCTGTTCCTTAAAACACTAGTGCTTAGGAAACCTATTTGAGGCAGAAGCATTCAAGAGTAGCTTATGGTTAGGGTTAGGGTTAGGGTTACGATACGGCTTAGGGTACTGGTTCGGGTACAGTTTCGAGTACGGCGTAGGGTATGGCTTAAGTTTAGGGTTAGGTTTAGTTTTAGGGTTACGGGTCCTGTTTAGGGTACGGGTTAGTTTTAGGGTACTTGTTACGGTTAGGGTTAGGGTACGAGTTAGGGTTAGGGTGTTTTTTAAACCTATCCCACTCTCTAGGTATCACCTAGCACGTAAAGGAATATTATTTAGGATCCAGCCATGGAGAAGAGTTTAGACACTAGGATAAGATAAGGAACACACCCATTATAAAGAAATCACATTAGTATTCTATTTTGAACCTGTTCCTAAAAACACTAGTGCTTAGGAGATCTATAGGAGGCAGAAGCAGTCAAGGTTAGCTTAGTGTTAGGTTTAGGGTTAGGATTAGAGTTACGTTTAGGATACGGCTTAGGGTACGGGTTCGGGTACGGTTTCGGGTACGGCGTAGTGTATGGGTTAGTTTTAGGGTTACGGTTAGTATTAGGGTTAGGGGTCGGTGTAGGGTACGGGTTAGGATTAGCGTACGTGTTGGTTATGGTATGCGTTAGGGTTAGGGTATTTATTAAACCTATCCCAATCTCTAGATACCACTGAGCAGGTAAAGGAATATTATTTTGGGTCCAACCATGGAAAAGAGTTTAGACACTAGGATAAGATAAGGAACACACCCATTATAAAGAAATCACATTAGGATTCTCTTTTTAAGCTGTTCCTTAAAACACTAGTGCTTAGGAAATCCACTGGAGGCAGAAGCAGTCAAGGGTAGCTTAGGATTAGGTTTAGGGTTAGGGTTAGGGTACTGCTTATGGTACGGGTTCGGTTACGGATTCGGGTACGGCGTAGGGTATGGGCTAGGTTTAGGCTTAGGGTTAGTTTTAGGGTTAGGGCTCGGTTTAGGGTACGGGTTAGAAGTGGGGTACGTTTTAGTGTTATAGTAGGGTTTAGGGTTAGGGTATGCGTTAGGGTTAGGGTATTTATTAAAGCTGTCCCACTTAGCAATTAAAGGAATATTATTTGAGCTCCAGCCATGGAGAAGAGTTTAGACACTGGGATAAGATAAGGAACACACCCATTATAAAGAAATCACATTAGGATTCTCTTTTTAACCTGTTCCTTAAAACACTAGTGCTTAGGAAATGTATTGGAGGCAGAAGCTGTCAAGGGTAGCTTAGGGTTAGGGTTAGGGTTAGGGTACGGCTTAAGGTACGGGTTCGGGTAAGGCTTCATACACGGCGTAGGGTATGGGCTAGGGTTAGGCTTAGGGTTAGTTTTAGGGTTAGGGCTCGGTTTAGGATACGGGTTAGGATTAGGGTACGTGTTAGGGATATGGTAGGGGATAGGGTTAGGATATGCGTTAGGGTTAGGGTATTTATTAAAGCTATCCCACTCTCTAGATACCACTTAGCACGTAAAGGATTATTATTTGGTGTCCAGCCATGGAGAAGAGTTTAGAAACTAGGATAAGATAAGGAACACACCCATTAGAAAGAAATCACATTAGGATTCTCTTTTTAACCAGTTCCTTGAAACACTAGTGTTTAGGAAATATATTGGAGGCAGAATCAGTCAAGGGTAGGTTAGGGTTAGGATTAGCGTTAGGGCATGGCTTAGGGTACGAGTTCGAGTACGGGTTCGGATACAGCATAGGATGTGGGTTAGGGTTAGGTTTAGGGTTTGTTTTAGGGTTAGGGCTCAGTTTAGGGTATGGGTTAGGATAAGGGTTAGTGTTAGGGTTAGGGTAGCGGTTAGGGTTAGGGTACGCGTTAGGGTTACGGCAATTACTAAACCTATCCCACTCTCTAGATACCACTTAGCAGGTAAAGTAATATTATTTGGGGTCCATCCATGGAGAAGAGTTTAGACACTAGGATAAGATAAGAAACACAACAATTATAAAGAAATCACATTAAGATTCTCTTTTTAACCAATTCCTTTATACCCTAGTGCTTAGATAATCTATTGGAGGCAGAAGCAGTCAAAAGTAGCTTAGGGTTAGGGTTAGGGTTAGGGTTAGGGTTAGGATTAGGATACGACCTAGGGTCCGGCATCGGGTACGCGTTCGGGTACGGAGTAGGGTATGGGTTAGGATTAGATTTAGGGTCAGTTTTAGGGTTAGTGCTCGGTTTAGGTTATGGGTCAGGATTAGGGTACGTGGTAGGATTATGGTAGGGGTTAGGGTTAGGGTATGCGTTAGGGTTAGGGTATTTATTAAACCTATCCCACCTAGCACGTAAAGGAAAATTATTTGGGGTCCAGCCAAGGAGAAGAGTTTAGAAACTAGAATAAGATAAGGAACACACCCATTAGAAAGAAATCACATTAGGATTCTCTTTTTAACCAGTTCCTTGAAACACTAGTGTTTAGGAAATATATTGGAGGCAGAATCAGTCAAGTGTAGGTTAGGGTTAGGATTAGCGTTAGGGCATGGCTTAGGGTACGGGTTCGAGTACGGGTTTGGATACAGCATAGGATGTGGGTTAGGGTTAGGTTTAGGGTTTGTTTTAGGGTTAGGGTTCGGTTTAGGGTATGGGTTAGGATTAGGGTACGTGTTATTGTTATGGTAGGGGTTAGGGTATGTGTTAGGGTTAGGGTATTTATTAAAGATATCCCACTTAGCACTTAAAGGAATACTATTTGTGGTCCAGCCATGGAGAAGTGTTTAGACACTAGGATAAGATAAGGAACTCACCCATTATAAAGAAATCACATTAGGATTCTCTTTTTAACCTGTTCCTTAAAACACTAGTGCTTAGGAAATGTATTGGAGGCAGAAGCAGTCAAGGGTAGCTTAGGGTTAGGGTTAGGGTTAGGGATAGGGTACTGGTTCGGGTACGGGTTCGGGTACGGGTTCGTATACGGCATAGTGTATGGGTTAGGTTTAGGGTTAGGGTTACTTTTAGGGTTAGGGCTCGGTTAGGGTTAGGGTTAGGGTAAGCGTACGGCTGAGTGTACGGTTTCGGGTATGGCATAGTGTATGGGCTAGGTTTAGGGTCAGGGTTAGTTTTAGGGTTAGGGCTCGGTTAAGGGTACGGGTTAGGATTAAGGTTAGTGTTAGGGTTATGACAGGGTTTAGGGTTAGGGTATGCGTTAGGGTTACGGTAATTATTAAACCTATCCCACTCTCTAGATACCACTTAGCACGTAAAGGAATATTATTTGGGGTCCAGCCATGGAGAAGAGTTTAGACACTAGGATAAGGTAAGGAACACACCCATTATAAAGAAATCACATTAGCATTCTCTTTTTAACCTGTTCCTCAAAACACTAGTGCTTAGGAAATCTACTGGAGGCAGAATCTGTCAAGGGTAGGTTAGCGATAGGATTAGCGTTAGGGTATGGCTTAGGGTACGGGTTCGAGTACGGGTTCGGATACAGCATAGGATGTGGGTTAGGGTTAGGTTTAGGGTTTGTTTTAGGGTTAGGGCTCAGTTTAGGGTATGGGTTAGGATTAGGGTTAGTTTTAGGCTTAGGGTATGGGTTAGGGTTAGGGTACGCGTTAGGGTTACGGTAATTATTAAACCTATCCCACTCTCTAGATACCACGTATCACGTAAAGGAATATTATTTGGGGTCCAGCCATGGAGAAGAGTTTAGACACTAGGATAAGATAAGGAACACACCCATCCTAAAGAAATCACATTAGGATTCTCTTTTTAACCTGTTCCTTAAAGCACTAGTGCTTAGGAAATCTATTGGAGGCAGAAGCAGTCAAGGGTAGCTTAGGGTTAGGGTTAGGGTACGGCTTAGGGTATGGCATAGGGTACGGGTACGGGTTAGGGTTAGGGTTTCTTTAAGGGTTAGGGCTCGGTTGAGGGCACGGGTTAGGATTAGGGTACGTGTTAGGGATAGGGTAGGGGTTAGGGTTCGAGTAGGCGTTAGGGTTAGGGTATTTATTAAACCTAGCCCACTCTGTAGATACCACTTAGCACGTAAAGGAATATTCTTTGAGGTCCAGCCATGGAGAAGAGTTTAGACACTAGGATACGATAAGGAACACACCCATTATAAAGGAATCACATTAGGATTCTCTTTTTAACCTGTTCCATAAAACACTAGTGCTTAGGAAACCTATTGGAGGCAGAAGCAGTCAAGGGTAGCTTACGGTTAGGGTTAGGGTTAGGGTATGGCTTAGGGTACGGGTTCTCGTACAGGTTCGGTCACGGCATAGGGTATGGGTTAGAGTTAGGGTTAGGGTTAGTTTTCGTGTTACGGCTCGGTTTATGGTAAGGGTTAGGATTAGGGTACGTGTCAGTGTTAGGGTAAGCATAAGGTTAGGGTATTTATTAAACCTATCCCACTGTCTAGATACCATAAATCAGGTAAAGGAATATTATTTTGGGTCCAGCCATAGAGAAGAGTTTAGATAGTAGGATAAGATAAGGAACACACCCATGATAAAGAAATCACTTTAGGATTCTCTTTTTAAGCTGTTCCTTAAAACACTAGTGCTTAGGAAATCTATTGGAGGCAGAAGCAGTCAAGTGTAGCTTAGGGTTAGGTTTAGGGTTAGGGTACGTCTTACGGTATGGGTTCGGGTATGGTGTAGGGTAGGGTTAGGGTTAGGGTTATGGTACGGTTTAGGGTACGGGTTCAGATACGGCGTAGGATATGGGTTAGGGTTAGGTTTAGGGTTTTTTTAGGGTTAGGGCTCAATTTAGGGTACGGGTTAGGAATAGGGTACGTGTTAGGGTTAGGGTACGGGTTAGGGTTAAGGTATGCGTTAGGGTCAGGGTATTTATTAAACCTATTCCACTCTCTAGATACCACTTAGCACGTAAAGGAATATTAATTTGGGTCCAGCCATGGAGAAGAGTTTAGACACTAGGATAAGATAAGGAACACACCCATTATAAAGAAGTCACATTAGGATTCTCTTTTTAACCTGTTCCTTAAAACACTAGTGCTTAGGAAACCTATTGGAGGCAGAAGCAGTCAAGAGTAGCTTAGGGTTAGGGTTAGGGTTAGGGTTACGGTACGGCTTAGGGTACTGGTTCGGGTACGGTTTCGAGTACGGCGTAGGGTATGGGTTAAGTTTAGGGTTAGGTTTAGTTTTAGGCTTAGGGCTCCTGTTTAGGGTACGGGTTAGTTTTAGGGTACTTGTTACGGTTAGGGTAGGTGTTAGGGTTAGGTTACGATTTAGGGTTAGGGTGTTTTTTAAACCTATCCCACTCTCTAGGTATCACGTAGCACGTAAAGGAATATTATTTAGGGTCCAGCCATGGAGAAGAGTTTAGACACTAGGATAACATAAGGAACACACCCAACATAAAGAAATCACATTAGCATTCTCTTTTTAACCTGTTCCTAAAAACACTAGTGCTTAGGAGATCTATAGGAGGCAGAAGCAGTCAAGGTTAGCTTAGTGTTCGTGTTAGGGTTAGGGTTAGAGTTACGTTTAGGGTACGGCTTAGGGTACGGGTTCGGGTACGGTTTCGGGTACGGCGTAGGGTATGGGTTAGGTTTAGGGTTAGGGTTAGTATTAGGTTTAGGGGTCTGTGTAGGGTACGGATTAGGATTAGCGTACGTGTTAGGGTTAGGGTATGCATTAGGGTTAGGGTATTTATTAAACCTATCCCACTCTCTAGATACCACTGAGCAGGTAAAGGAATATTATTTTGGGTCCAACCATGGAAAAGAGTTTAGACACTAGGATAAGATAAGGAACTCACCCATTATAAAGAAATCACATTAGGATTCTCTTTTTAACCTGTTCCTTAAAACACTAGTGCTTAGGAAATGTATTGGAGGCAGAAGCAGTCAAGGGTAGCTTAGGGTTAGGGTTAGGGTTAGGGATAGGGTACGGGTTTGGTTACGGGTTCGGGTACGGGTTCGTATATGGCGTAGGGTATGGGTTAGGGTTAGGGTTAGGGTTACTTTTAGGGTTAGGGTTAGGATAAGCGTACGGCTGAGTGTACGGTTTCGGGTATGGCATAGTGTATGGGCTAGGTTTAGGGTCAGGGTTAGGTTTAGGGTTAGGGCTCGGGTTAGGGTACGGGTTAGGATTAAGGTTAGTGTTAGGGTTATGATAGGGGTTAGGGTTAGGGTACGCGTTAGGGTTACGGTAATTATTAAACCTATCCCACTCTCTAGATACCACTTAGCACGTAAAGGAATATTATTTGGGGTCCAGCCATGGAGAAGAGTTTAGACACTAGGATAAGATAAGGAACACACCCATTATAAAGAAATCTCATTAGGATTCTCTTTTTAACCCGTTCCTCAAAACACTAGTGCTTAGGAAATCTACTGGAGGCAGAATGTGTGAAGCGTAGGTTAGCGTTAGGATTAGCGTTAGGGTATGGCTTAGGGTACGGGTTCGAGTACGGGTTCGGATACAGCATAGGATGAGGGTTAGGGTTAGGTTTAGGGTTTGTTTTAGGGTTAGGGCTCAGTTTAGGGTATGGGTTAGGATTAGGGTTAGTGTTAGGCTTAGGGTAGGTGTTAGGGTTAGGGTACGCGTTAGGGTTACGGTAATTATTAAACCTATCCCACTCTCTAGATACCACTTAGCAGGTAAAGGAATATTATTTGGGGTCCATCCATGGAGAAGAGTTTAGACACTAGGATAAGATAAGGAACACAACAATTATAAAGAAGTCACATTAGCATTCTCTTTTTAACCAATTCCTTAAAACCCTAGTGCTTAGGAAATCTATTGGAGGCAGAAGCAGTCAACAGTAGCTTAGGGTTAGGGTTAGGAGTAGGTTACGACCTAGGGTCCGGCATCGGGTACGGGTTCGGGTACGGAGTAGGGTATGGGTTAGGATTAGAGTTAGGGTCAGTTTTAGGGTTAGTGCTCGGTTTAGGTTATGGGTTAGGATTAGGGTACGTGGTAGGGTTATGGTAGGGGTTAGGGTTAGGGTACGCGTTAGGGTTAGGGTATTTATTAAACCTATCCCACCTAGCACGTAAAGGAAAATTATTTGGGGTCCAGCCAAGGAGAAGAGTTTAGAAAGTAGAATAAGATAAGGAACACACCCATTAGAAAGAAATCACATTAGGATTCTCTTTTTAACCAGTTCCTTAAAACACTAGTGCTTAGATAGTCTATTGGAGTCAGAAGCAGTCAAGGGTAGCTTAGGGTTAGGGTTAGGTTTAGGGTACTGCTTATGGTACGGGTTCGGTTATGGGTTCGGGTACGGAGTAGGGTATGGGCTAGGGTTAGGCTTAGGGTTAGTTTTAGGGTTAGGGCTCAGTTTAGGGTACGGTTTAGGATTAGGGTACGTGTTAGTGTTATGGTAGGGGTTAGGGTATGCGTTATGGTTAGGGTATTTATTAAAGCTATCCCACTTAGCACTTAAAGGAATAGTATTTGGGGTCCAGCCATGGAGAAGAGTTTAGACATTAGGATAAGATAAGGAACTCACCCATTATAAAGAAATCACTTTAGGATTCTCTTTTTAACCTGTTCCTTAAAACACTAGTGCTTAGGAAATGTATTGGAGGCAGAAGCAGTCAAGGGTAGCTTAGGGTTAGGGTTAGGGTTAGGGTACGGGTTCGGGTACGGGTTCGGGTACGGGTTCGTATACGGCGTAGGGTATGGGTTAGGGTTAGGGTTAGGGTTACTTTTAGGGTTAGGGCTCGGTTAGGGTTAGGGTTAGGGTTAGAGTTAGGGTAAGCGTACGGCTGAGTGTACGGTTTCATGTATGGCATAGTGTATGGGCTAGGTTTAGGGTCAGGGTTAGTTTTAGGGTTAGGGCTCGGTTTAGTTTACGAGTTAGGATTAAGGTTAGTGTTAGGGTTATGATAGGTGTTAGGGTTAGGGTACGCGTTAGGGTTACGGTAATTATTAAACCTATCCCACTCTCTAGATACCACTTAGCACGTAAAGGAATATTATTTGTGGTCCAGCCATTAAGAAGAGTTTAGACACTACGATAAGATAAGGAACACACACATTATAAAGAAATCACATTAGGATTCTCTTTTTAACCTGTTCCTCAAAACACTAGTGCTTAGGAAATCTACTGGAGGCAGAATCTGTCAAGGGTAGGTTAGCGTTAGGATTAGCGTTAGGGTATGGCTTAGGGTACGGGTTCGAGTACGGGTTCGGAAACAGCATAGGATGTGGGTTAGGGTTAGGTTTAGGGTTTGTTTTAGGGTTAGGGCTCAGTTTAGGGTATGGGGTAGGATTAGGGTTAGTGTTAGGCTTAGGGTAGGGGTTAGGGTTAGGGTACGCGTTAGGGTTACGGTAATTATTAAACCTATCCCACTCTCTAGATACCACTTAGCATGTAAAGGAATAGTATTTGGGGTCCAGCCATGGAGAAGAGTTTAGACACTAGGATAAGATAAGTAACACACCCATCCTAAAGAAATCACATTAGGATTCTCTTTTTAACCTGTTCCTTAAAGCACTAGTGCTTAGGAAATCTTTTGGAGGAAGAAGCAGTCAAGGGTAGCTTAGGGTTAGGTTTAGGGTTAATGTTTGGATACTGCTTATGGTACGGGTTCGGATACGATGTAGGATATATGTTAGGGTTAGTGTTAGGGTTAGTTTTAGGCTTAAGGCTCGGTTTTGGGTATGGGTTAGGATTAGTGTACGTGTTAGTGTTAGTGTAGGGGTTTGGGTTAGGGTAGGCGTTAGGGTTAGGATATTTATTAAACCTATCCAACTCTCTAGATACCACTTAGCACGTAAAGGAATATTATTTGGGGTCCAGCCATGGAGAAGAGTTTAGACAGTAGGAGAAGATAAGGAACACACCCATTAAAAAGAAATCACATTAGGATTCTCTTTGTAACCTGTTCCTTAAAACGCTAGTGCTTAGGAAATCTATTGGAGGCAGAAGCAGTCAAGTGTAGCTTAGGGTTAGGGTTAGGGTTAGGGTACGTCTTACGGTATGGGTTCAGGTATGGTGTAGGGTAGGGTTAGGGTTAGGGTTAGGGTACGGTTTAGGGTACGGGTTCGGGTACGGGATCAGATACGGCGTAGGATATGGGTTAGGGTTAAGTTTAGGGTTTTTTTTAGGGTTAGGGCTCAGTTTAGGGTACGGGTTAAGAATAGGGTACGTGTTAGGGTTAGGGTACGGGTTAGGGTTAAGGTATGCATTAGGGTCAGGTTATTTATTAAACCTATTCCACTCTCTAGATACCACTTAGCACGTAAAGGAATATTAATTTGGGTCCAGCCATGGAGAAGAGTTTAGACACTAGGATAAGATAAGGAACACACCCATTATAAAGAAGTCACATTAGGATTCTATTTTAACCTGTTCCTTAAAACACTAGTGCTTAGGACATCGATTGGAGGCAAAAGCAGTCAACGGTAGCTTAGGGTTAGGGTTAGGTTTAGGTTTAGGGTAAGAGTACGGCTTAGGGTACGGCTTCGGGTATGACATTGTGTATGGGTTAGTTTTAGGGTTAGGGTTAGTGTTAGGGCTCGGTTTAGGGTACGGGGTAGGATAAGGGTACGGGTTAGGATTAAGGTAGGGGTTTGGGTTAGGGTACGCGTTAAGGTTAGGGTATTTATTAAAGCTATCCCACTCTCTAGGTACCACTTAGCACGTAAAGCATTATTATTTGGGGTCCAGCCATGGAGAAGAGTTTAGACACTAGGATAAGATAAGGAACACACCCATTATAAAGAAATCACATTAGGATTCTCTTTTTAACCTGTTCCTTAAAACACTAGTGCTTAGGAAATCTATTGGAGGCAGAAGCAGTCAAGAGTAGCTTAGGGTTAGGGTTAGGGTTAGGGTTACGGTACAGCTTAGGGTACTGGTTCGGGTACGGTTTCGAGTACGGTGTAGGGTATGGGTTAAGTTTAGGGTTAGGTTTAGTTTTAGGGTTAGGGCTCCTGTTTAGGGTACGGGTTAGTTTTAGGGTACTTGTTACGGTTAGGGTAGGTGTTAGGGTTAGGGTACGAGTTAGGGTTAGGGTGTTTTTTAAACCTATCCCACTCTCTAGATACCACTGAGCATGTAAAGGAATATTATTTTGGGTCCAACCATGCAAAAGAGTTTAGACACTAGGATAAGATAAGGAACACACCCATTATAAAGAAATCACATTAGGATTCTCTTTTTAAGCTGTTCCTTAAAACACTAGTGCTTAGGAAATGTCTTGGAGGCAGAAGCTGTCAAGGGTAGCTTAGGGTTAGGGTTAGGGTTAGGGTACGGCTTAGGGTACGGGTTCGGGTCAGGGTTCATACACGGCGTAGGGTATGGTTTAGGGTTAGGGTTAGGGTTAGGGTTAGGGTTAAGTTAAGGTTACGGATAAGGGTACGGGTTTGGGTATGGCCTAGTGTATGGGCTAGGGTTAGGGTTAGGGTTCGAGTAGGGTACGGCTTAGGATACAGCATAGGGTACGGGGTAGGGTTAGGGTTAGGGTTAGTTTACGGGTTATGGCTCGGTTTAGGGCACGGTTTAGGATTAGGGTACGTGTTAGGGTTAGGGTAGGGGTTAGGGTTAGGGTACGCGTTAGGGTTACGGTAATTATTAAACCTATCCCACTCTCTAGATACCACTTCGCATGTAAAGGAATATTATTTGGGGTCCAGCCATGGAGAAGAGTTTAGACACTGGATAAGATAAGGAACACACCCATTATAAAGAAATCACATTAGGATTCTCTTTTTAACCTGTTCCTCAAAACACTAGTGCTTAGGAAATCTACTGGAGGCAGAATCTGTCAAGGGTAGGTTAGCGTTAGGTTTAGCGTTAGGGTATGGCTTAGGGTACGGGTTCGAGTACGGGTTCGGATACAGCATAGGATGTGGGTTAGGGTTAGGTTTAGGGTTTGTTTTAGGGTTAGGGCTCAGTTTAGGATATGGGTTAGGATTAGGGTTAGTGTTAGGCTTAGGGTAGGGGTTAGGGTTAGGATACGCGTTAGGGTTACGGTAATTATTAAACCTATCCCACTCTCTAGATACCACTTAGCATGTAAAGGAATATTATTTGGGGTCCAGCCATGGAGAAGAGTTTAGACACTAGGATAAGATAAGGAACACACCCATCCTAAAGAAATCACATTAGGATTCTCTTTTTAACCTGTTCCTTAAAGCAGTAGTGCTTAGGAAATCTATTGGAGGAAGAAGCAGTCAATGGTAGCTTAGGGTTAGGTTTAGGGTTAATGTTTGGGTACTGCTTACGGTACGGGTTCGGATACGATGTAGGATATGTGTTAGGGTTAGTGTTAGGGTTAGTTTTAGGCTTAAGGCTCGGTTTAGGGTATGGGTTAGGATTAGTGTACGTGTTAGTGTTAGTGTAGGGGTTTGGGTAGAGTAGGCGTTAGGGTTAGGATATTTATTAAACCTATCCAACTCTCTAGATACCACTTAGCACGTAAAAGTATATTATTTGGGGTCCAGCCATGGAGAAGAGTTTAGACAGTAGGAGAAGATAAGGAACACACCCATTATAAAGAAATCACTTTAGGATTCTCTTTTTAACCTGTTCCTTAAAACACTAGTGCTTAGGAAATCTATTGGAGGCAGAAGCAGTCAAGTGTAGCTTAGGGTTAGGGTTAGGGTTAGGGTACGTCTTACGGTATGGGTTCGGGTATGGTGTACGGTAGGGTTAGGTTTAGGGTTAGGGTACGGTTTAGGGTACGGGTTCGGGTACGGGATCAGATACGGCGTAGGCTATGGGTTAGGGTTAAGTTTAGGGTTTTTTTTAGGGTTAGGGCTCAGTTTAGGGTACGGGTTAGGAATAGGGTACGTGTTAGGGTTAGGGTACGGGTTAGGGTTAAGGTATGCGTTAGGGTCAGGTTATTTATTAAACCTATTCCACTCTCTAGATACCACTTAGCACGTAAAGGAATATTAATTTGGGTCCAGCCATGGAGAAGAGTTTAGACACTAGGATAAGATAAGGAACACACCCATTATAAAGAAGTCACATTAGGATTCTATTTTAACCTGTTCCTTAAAACACTAGTGCTTAGGACATCGATTGGAGGCAAAAGCAGTCAACGGTAGCTTAGGGTTAGGGTTAGGTTTAGGTTTAGGGTAAGAGTACGGCTTAGGGTACGGCTTCGGGTATGACATTGTGTATGGGTTAGTTTTAGGGTTAGGGTTAGTGTTAGGGCTCGGTTTAGGGTACGGGGTAGGATAAGGGTACGGGTTAGGATTAAGGTAGGGGTTTGGGTTAGGGTACGCGTTAAGGTTAGGGTATTTATTAAAGCTATCCCACTCTCTAGGTACCACTTAGCATGTAAAGCATTATTATTTGGGGTCCAGCCATGGAGAAGAGTTTAGACACTAGGATAAGATAAGGAACACACCCATTATAAAGAAATCACATTAGGATTCTCTTTTTAAGCTGTACCGTAAAACACTAGTGCTTAGGAGATCTATAGGAGGCAGAAGCAGTCAAGGTTAGCTTAGTGTTAGGGTTAGGGTTAGGGTTAGAGTTACGTTTAGGGTACGGCTTAGGGTACGGGTTCGGGTACGGTTTCGGGTACGGCGTAGGGTATGGTTTAGGTTTAGGGTTAGGGTTAGTATTAGGGTTAGGGGTCGGTGTAGGGTACAGGTTAGGATTAGCGTACGTGTTAGGGTTAGGGTATGCGTTAGGGTTAGGGTATTTATTAAACCTATCCCACTCTCTAGATACCACTGAGCATGTAAAGGAATATTATTTTGGGTCCAACCATGCAAAAGAGTTTAGACACTAGGATAAGATAAGAAACACAACCATTATTAAGAAATCACATTAGGATTCTTTTTTAAGCTGTTCCTTAAAACACTAGTGCTTAGGAAATCCACTGGAGGCAGAAGCAGTCAACGGTAGCTTAGGGTTAGGGTTAGGGTTAGGGTTAGGGTACTGCTTATGGTACGGGTTCGGTTACGGATTCGGGTACGGCGTAGGGTATGGGCTAGGTTTAGGTTTAGGGTTAGTTTTAGGGTTAGGGCTCGGTTTAGTGTACGGGTTATAATTAGGGTACGTTTTAATGTTATAGTAGGGTTTAGGGTTAGGGTATGCGTTAGGGTTAGGGTATTTATTAAAGCTGTCCCACTTAGCAATTAAAGGAATATTATTTGAGGTCCAGCCATGGAGAAGAGTTTAGACACTGGGATAAGATAAGGAACACACCCATTATAAAGAAATCACATTACGATTCTCTTTTTAACCTGTTCCTTAAAACACTAGTGCTTAGAAAATGTATTGGAGGCAGAAGCTGTCAAGGGTAGCTTAGGGTTAGGGTTAGGGTTAGGGTACGGCTTAGGGTACGGGTTCGGGTCAGGGTTCATACACGGTGTAGTGTATGGTTTAGGGTTAGTGTTAGGGTTAGTTTTAGGGTTAGGGCTTGGTTAGGGTTAGGGTTAGGGTTAGGGTTAAGTTAAGGTTACGGATAAGGGTACGGGTTTGGGTATGGCATAGTGTATGGGCTAGGGTTAGGGTTAGGGTTAGGGTTAGGAGTAGGGTACGGCTTAGGATACAGCATAGGGTACGGGGTAGGGTTAGGGTTAGGGTTAGTTTACGGGTTATGGCTCGGTTTAGGGAACGGTTTAGGATTAGGGTACGTGTTAGGGTTAGGGTAGGGGTTAGGGTTAGGGTACGCGTTAGGGTTACGGTAATTATTAAACCTATCCCACTCTCTAGATACCACTTAGCACCTAAAGGAATATTATTTGGGGTCCAGCCATGGAGAAGAGTTTAGACACTAGGATAAGATAAGGAACACACCCATTATAAAGAAATCACATTAGGATTCTCTTTTTAACCTGTTCCTCAAAACACTAGTGCTTAGGAAATGTATTGGAGGCAGAAGCAGTCAAGGGCAGCTTAGGGTTAGGGTTAGGGTTAGGGGTAGGTTACGGGTTCGGGTACGGGTTCGTATACGGCGTAGGGTATGGGATAGGGTCAGGGTTAGGGTTACTTTTAGGGTTAGGGCTCGGTTAGGGTTAGGGTTAGGGTTAGGGATATGGTAAGCGTACGGCTGAGTGTACGGTTTCCGGTATGGCATAGTGTATGGGCTAGGTTTAGGGTCAGGGTTAGTTTTAGGGTTAGGGCTCGCTTTAGGGTACGGGTTAGGATTAAGGTTACTGTTAGGGTTATGATAGGGGTTAGGGTTAGGGTACACGTTAGGGTTACGGTAATTATTAAACCTATCCCACTCTCTAGATACCACTTAGCACGTAAAAGAATATTATTTGGGGTCCAGCCATGGAGAAGAGTTTAGACACTAGGATAAGATAAGGAACACACCCATTATAAAGAAATCACATTAGGATTCTCTTTTTAACCTGTTCCTCAAAACACTAGTGCTTAGGAAATCTACTGGAGGCAGAATCTGTCAAGGGTAAGTTAGCGTTAGGATATGGCTTAGGGTACGGGTTCGAGTACGGGTTCGGATACAGCATAGGATGTGGGTTAGGTTTAGGTTTAGGGTTTGTTTTAGGGTTAGGGCTCAGTTTAGCGTATGGGTTAGGATTAGGGTTAGTGTTAGCCTTAGGGTAGGGGTTAGGGTTAGGTTACGCGTTAGGGTTACGGTAATTATTAAACCTATCCCACTCTCTAGATACCACTTAGCACGTAAAGGAATATTATTTGGGGTCCAGCCATGGAGAAGAGTTTAGACACTAGGATAAGATAAGGAACACACCCATCCTAAAGAAATCACATTAGGATTCTCTTTTTAACCTTTTCCTTAAAGCACTAGTGCTTAGGAAATCTATTGGAGGCAGAAGCAGTCAAGGGTAGCTTAGGGTTAGGGTTAGGGTACGGCTTAGGGTATGGCATAGGGTACGGGTACGGGTTAGGGTTAGGGTTTGTTTAAGGGATAGGGCTCGGTTTAGGGCACGGGTTAGGATTAGGGTACGTGTTAGGGATAGGGTAGGGGTTAGGGTTCGGGTAGGCGTTAGGGTTAGGGTATTTATTAAACCTAGCCCACTCTGTAGATACCACTTAGCACGTAAAGGAATATTCTTTGAGGTCCAGCCATGGAGAAGAGTTTAGACAATAGGATAAGATAAGGAACACACCCATTATAAAGAAATCACATTAGGATTCTCTTTTTAACCTGTTCCTTAAAACACTAGTGCTTAGGAAACCTATTTGAGGCAGAAGCATTCAAGAGTAGCTTATGGTTAGGGTTAGGGTTAGGGTTACGATACGGCTTAGGGTACTGGTTCGGGTACGGTTTCGAGTACGGCGTAGGGTATGGCTTAAGTTTAGGGTTAGGTTTAGTTTTAGGGTTACGGGTCCTGTTTAGGGTACGGGTTAGTTTTAGGGTACTTGTTACGGTTAGGGTTAGGGTACGAGTTAGGGTTAGGGTGTTTTTTAAACCTATCCCACTCTCTAGGTATCACCTAGCACGTAAAGGAATATTATTTAGGGTCCAGCCATGGAGAAGAGTTTAGACACTAGGATAAGATAAGGAACACACCCATTATAAAGAAATCACATTAGTATTCTATTTTGAACCTGTTCCTAAAAACACTAGTGCTTAGGAGATCTATAGGAGGCAGAAGCAGTCAAGGTTAGCTTAGTGTTAGGTTTAGGGTTAGGATTAGAGTTACGTTTAGGATACGGCTTAGGGTACGGGTTCGGGTACGGTTTCGGGTACGGCGTAGGGTATGGGTTAGTTTTAGGGTTAGGGTTAGTATTAGGGTTAGGGGTCGGTGTAGGGTACGGGTTAGGATTAGCGTACGTGTTGGTTATGGTATGCGTTAGGGTTAGGGTATTTATTAAACCTATCCCACTCTCTAGATACCACTGAGCAGGTAAAGGAATATTATTTTGGGTCCAACCATGGAAAAGAGTTTAGACACTAGGATAAGATAAGGAACACACCCATTATAAAGAAACCACATTAGGATTCTCTTTTTAAGCTGTTCCTTAAAACACTAGTGCTTAGGAAATCCACTGGAGGCAGAAGCAGTCAAGGGTAGCTTAGGATTAGGTTTAGGGTTAGGGTTAGGGTACTGCTTATGGTACGGGTTCGGTTACGGATTCGGGTACGGCGTAGGGTATGGGCTAGGTTTAGGCTTAGGGTTAGTTTTAGGGTTAGGGCTCGGTTTAGGGTACAGGTTAGAAGTAGGGTACGTTTTAGTGTTATAGTAGGGTTTAGGGTTAGGGTATGCGTTAGGGTTAGGGTATTTATTAAAGCTGTCCCACTTAGCAATTAAAGGAATATTATTTGAGCTCCAGCCATGGAGAAGAGTTTAGACACTGGGATAAGATAAGGAACACACCCATTATAAAGAAATCACATTAGGATTCTCTTTTTAACCTGTTCCTTAAAACACTAGTGCTTAGGAAATGTATTGGAGGCAGAAGCTGTCAAGGGTAGCTTAGGGTTAGGGTTAGGGTTAGGGTACGGCTTAAGGTACGGGTTCGGGTAAGGCTTCATACACGGCGTAGGGTATGGGCTAGGGTTAGGCTTAGGGTTAGTTTTAGGGTTAGGGCTCGGTTTAGGGTACGGGTTAGGATTAGGGTACGTGTTAGGGATATGGTAGGGGATAGGGTTAGGATATGCGTTAGGGTTAGGGTATTTATTAAAGCTATCCCACTCTCTAGATACCACTTAGCACGTAAAGGATTATTATTTGGTGTCCAGCCATGGAGAAGAGTTTAGAAACTAGGATAAGATAAGGAACACACCCATTAGAAAGAAATCACATTAGGATTCTCTTTTTAACCAGTTCCTTGAAACACTAGTGTTTAGGAAATATATTGGAGGCAGAATCAGTCAAGGGTAGGTTAGGGTTAGGATTAGCCTTAGGGCATGGCTTAGGGTACGAGTTCGAGTACGGGTTCGGATACAGCATAGGATGTGGGTTAGGGTTAGGTTTAGGGTTTGTTTTAGGGTTAGGGCTCAGTTTAGGGTATGGGTTAGGATAAGAGTTAGTGTTAGGGTTAGGGTAGCGGTTAGGGTTAGGGTACGCGTTAGGGTTACGGCAATTACTAAACCTATCCCACTCTCTAGATACCACTTAGCAGGTAAAGTAATATTATTTGGGGTCCATCCATGGAGAAGAGTTTAGACACTAGGATAAGATAAGAAACACAACAATTATAAAGAAATCACATTAAGATTGCCTTTTTAACCAATTCCTTTAAACCCTAGTGCTTAGATAATCTATTGGAGGCAGAAGCAGTCAACAGTAGCTTAGGGTTAGGGTTAGGGTTAGGGTTAGGATTAGGATACGACCTAGGGTCCGGCATCGGGTACGCGTTCGGGTACGGAGTAGGGTATGGGTTAGGATTAGAGTTAGGGTCAGTTTTAGGGTTAGTGCTCGGTTTAGGTTATGGGTCAGGATTCGGGTACGTGGTAGGATTATGGTAGGGGTTAGGGTTAGGGTATGCGTTAGGGTTAGGGTATTTATTAAACCTATCCCACCTAGCACGTAAAGGAAAATTATTTGGGGTCCAGCCAAGGAGAAGAGTTTAGAAACTAGAATAAGATAAGGAACACACCCATTAGAAAGAAATCACATTAGGATTCTCTTTTTAACCAGTTCCTTGAAACACTAGTGTTTAGGAAATATATTGGAGGCAGAATCAGTCAAGGGTAGGTTAGGGTTAGGATTAGCGTTAGGGCATGGCTTAGGGTACGGGTTCGAGTACGGGTTCGGATACAGCATAGGATGTGGGTTAGGGTTAGGTTTAGGGTTTGTTTTAGGGTTAGGGTTCAGTTTAGGGTATGGGTTAGGATTAGGGTACGTGTTATTGTTATGGTAGGGGTTAGGGTATGTGTTAGGGTTAGGGTATTTATTAAAGATATCCCACTTAGCACTTAAAGGAATACTATTTGTGGTCCAGCCATGGAGAAGTGTTTAGACACTAGGATAAGATAAGGAACTCACCCATTATAAAGAAATCACATTAGGATTCTCTTTTTAACCTGTTCCTTAAAACACTAGTGCTTAGGAAATGTATTGGAGGCAGAAGCAGTCAAGGGTAGCTTAGGGTTAGGGTTAGGGTTAGGGATATGGTACTGGTTCGGGTACGGGTTCGGGTACGGGTTCGTATACGGCATAGTGTATGGGTTAGGTTTAGGGTTAGGGTTACTTTTAGGGTTAGGGCTCGGTTAGGGTTAGGGTTAGGGTAAGCGTACGGCTGAGCGTACGGTTTCGGGTATGGCATAGTGTATGGGCTAGGTTTAGGGTCAGGGTTAGTTTTAGGGTTAGGGCTCGGTTTAGGGTACGGGTTAGGATTAAGGTTAGTGTTAGGGTTATGACAGGGGTTAGGGTTAGGGTACGCGTTAGGGTTACGGTAATTATTAAACCTATCCCACTCTCTAGATACCACTTAGCACGTAAAGGAATATTATTTGGGGTCCAGCCATGGAGAAGAGTTTAGACACTAGGATAAGATAAGGAACACACCCATTATAAAGAAATCACATTAGCATTCTCTTTTTAACCTGTTCCTCAAAACACTAGTGCTTAGGAAATCTACTGGAGGCAGAATCTGTCAAGGGTAGGTTAGCGATAGGATTAGCGTTAGGGTATGGCTTAGGGTACGGGTTCGAGTACGGGTTCGGATACAGCATAGGATGTGGGTTAGGGTTAGGTTTAGGGTTTGTTTTAGGGTTAGGGCTCAGTTTAGGGTATGGGTTAGGATTAGGGTTAGTTTTAGGCTTAGGGTAGGGGTTAGGGTTAGGGTACGCGTTAGGGTTACGGTAATTATTAAACCTATCCCACTCTCTAGATACCACTTATCACGTAAAGGAATATTATTTGGGGTCCAGCCATGGAGAAGAGTTTAGACACTAGGATAAGATAAGGAACACACCCATCCTAAAGAAATCACATTAGGATTCTCTTTTTAACCTGTTCCTTAAAGCACTAGTGCTTAGGAAATCTATTGGAGGCAGAAGCAGTCAAGGGTAGCTTAGGGTTAGGGTTAGGGTACGGCTTAGGGTATGGCATAGGGTACGGGTACGGGTTAGGGTTAGGGTTTCTTTAAGGGTTAGGTTTCGGTTGAGGGCACGGGTTAGGATTAGGGTACGTGTTAGGGATAGGGTAGGGGTTAGGGTTCGGGTAGGCGTTAGGGTTAGGGTATTTATTAAACCTAGCCCACTCTGTAGATACCACTTAGCACGTAAAGGAATATTCTTTGAGGTCCAGCCATGGAGAAGAGTTTAGACACTAGGATACGATAAGGAACACACCCATTATAAAGGAATCACATTAGGATTCTCTTTTTAACCTGTTCCATAAAACACTAGTGCTTAGGAAACCTATTGGAGGCAGAAGCAGTCAAGGGTAGCTTAGGGTTAGGGTTAGGGTTAGGGTTAGGGTACTGCTTATGGTACGGGTTCGGTTACGGATTCGGGTACGGCGTAGGGTATGGGCTAGGTTTAGGTTTAGGGTTAGTTTTAGGTTTAGGGCTCGGTTTAGTGTACGGGTTATAATTAGGGTACGTTTTAATGTTATAGTAGGGTTTAGGGTTAGGGTATGCGTTAGGGTTAGGGTATTTATTAAAGCTGTCCCACTTAGCAATTAAAGGAATATTATTTGAGGTCCAGCCATGGAGAAGAGTTTAGACACTGGGATAAGATAAGGAACACACCCATTATAAAGAAATCACATTACGATTCTCTTTTTAACCTGTTCCTTAAAACACTAGTGCTTAGAAAATGTATTGGAGGCAGAAGCTGTCAAGGGTAGCTTAGGGTTAGGGTTAGGGTTAGGGTACGGCTTAGGGTACGGGTTCGGGTCAGGGTTCATACACGGCGTAGTGTATGGTTTAGGGTTAGGGTTAGGGTTAGTTTTAGGGTTAGGGCTTGGTTAGGGTTAGGGTTAGGGTTAGGGTTAAGTTAAGGTTACGGATAAGGGTACGGGTTTGGGTATGGCATAGTGTATGGGCTAGGGTTAGGGTTAGGAGTAGGGTACGGCTTAGGATACAGCATAGGGTACGGGGTAGGGTTAGGGTTAGGGTTAGTTTACGGGTTATGGCTCGGTTTAGGGAACGGTTTAGGATTAGGGTACGTGTTAGGGTTAGGGTAGGGGTTAGGGTTAGGGTACGCGTTAGGGTTACGGTAATTATTAAACCTATCCCACTCTCTAGATACCACTTAGCACCTAAAGGAATATTATTTGGGGTCCAGCCATGGAGAAGAGTTTAGACACTAGGATAAGATAAGGAACACACCCATTATAAAGAAATCACATTAGGATTCTCTTTTTAACCTGTTCCTCAAAACACTAGTGCTTAGGAAATGTATTGGAGGCAGAAGCAGTCAAGGGCAGCTTAGGGTTAGGGTTAGGTTTAGGGGTAGGTTACGGGTTCGGGTACGGGTTCGTATACGGTGTAGGGTATGGGATAGGGTTAGGGTTAGGGTTACTTTTAGGGTTAGGGCTCGGTTAGGGTTAGGGTTAGGGTTAGGGATAGGGTAAGCGTACGGCTGAGTGTACGGTTTCCGGTATGGCATAGTGTATGGGCTAGGTTTAGGGTCAGGGTTAGTTTTAGGGTTAGGGCTCGGTTTACGGTACGGGTTAGGATTAAGGTTACTGTCAGGGTTATGATAGGGGTTAGGGTTAGGGTACGCGTTAGGGTTACGGTAATTATTAAACCTATCCCACTCTCTAGATACCACTTAGCACGTAAAAGAATATTATTTGGGGTCCAGCCATGGAGAAGAGTTTAGACACTAGGATAAGATAAGGAACACACCCATCATAAAGAAATCACATTAGGATTCTCTTTTTAACCTGTTCCTCAAAACATTAGTGCTTAGGAAATCTACTGGAGGCAGAATCTGTCAAGGGTAAGTTAGCGTTAGGATATGGCTTAGGGTACGGGTTCGAGTACGGGTTCGGATACAGCATAGGATGTGGGTTAGGTTTAGGTTTAGGGTTTGTTTTAGGGTTAGGGCTCAGTTTAGCGTATGGGTTAGGATTAGGGTTAGTGTTAGCCTTAGGGTAGGGGTTAGGGTTAGGTTACGCGTTAGGGTTACGGTAATTATTAAACCTATCCCACTCTCTAGATACCACTTAGCACGTAAAGGAATATTATTTGGGGTCCAGCCATGGAGAAGAGTTTAGACACTAGGATAAGATAAGGAACACACCCATCCTAAAGAAATCACATTAGGATTCTCTTTTTAACCTTTTCCTTAAAGCACTAGTGCTTAGGAAATCTATTGGAGGCAGAAGCAGTCAAGGGTAGCTTAGGGTTAGGGTTAGGGTACGGCTTAGGGTATGGCATAGGGTACGGGTACGGGTTAGGGTTAGGGTTTGTTTAAGGGATAGGGCTCGGTTTAGGGCACGGGTTAGGATTAGGGTACGTGTTAGGGATAGGGTAGGGGTTAGGGTTCGGGTAGGCGTTAGGGTTAGGGTATTTATTAAACCTAGCCCACTCTGTAGATACCACTTAGCACGTAAAGGAATATTCTTTGAGGTCCAGCCATGGAGAAGAGTTTAGACAATAGGATAAGATAAGGAACACACCCATTATAAAGAAATCACATTAGGATTCTCTTTTTAACCTGTTCCTTAAAACACTAGTGCTTAGGAAACCTATTTGAGGCAGAAGCATTCAAGAGTAGCTTATGGTTAGGGTTAGGGTTAGGGTTACGATACGGCTTAGGGTACTGGTTCGGGTACGGTTTCGAGTACGGCGTAGGGTATGGCTTAAGTTTAGGGTTAGGTTTAGTTTTAGGGTTACGGGTCCTGTTTAGGGTACGGGTTAGTTTTAGGGTACTTGTTACGGTTAGGGTTAGGGTACGAGTTAGGGTTAGGGTGTTTTTTAAACCTATCCCACTCTCTAGGTATCACCTAGCACGTAAAGGAATATTATTTAGGGTCCAGCCATGGAGAAGAGTTTAGACACTAGGATAAGATAAGGAACACACCCATTATAAAGAAATCACATTAGTATTCTATTTTGAACCTGTTCCTAAAAACACTAGTGCTTAGGAGATCTATAGGAGGCAGAAGCAGTCAAGGTTAGCTTAGTGTTAGGTTTAGGGTTAGGATTAGAGTTACGTTTAGGATACGGCTTAGGGTACGGGTTCGGGTACGGTTTCGGGTACGGCGTAGGGTATGGGTTAGTTTTAGGGTTAGGGTTAGTATTAGGGTTAGGGGTCGGTGTAGGGTACGGGTTAGGATTAGCGTACGTGTTGGTTATGGTATGCGTTAGGGTTAGGGTATTTATTAAACCTATCCCACTCTCTAGATACCACTGAGCAGGTAAAGGAATATTATTTTGGGTCCAACCATGGAAAAGAGTTTAGACACTAGGATAAGATAAGGAACACACCCATTATAAAGAAACCACATTAGGATTCTCTTTTTAAGCTGTTCCTTAAAACACTAGTGCTTAGGAAATCCACTGGAGGCAGAAGCAGTCAAGGGTAGCTTAGGATTAGGTTTAGGGTTAGGGTTAGGGTACTGCTTATGGTACGGGTTCGGTTACGGATTCGGGTACGGCGTAGGGTATGGGCTAGGTTTAGGCTTAGGGTTAGTTTTAGGGTTAGGGCTCGGTTTAGGGTACAGGTTAGAAGTAGGGTACGTTTTAGTGTTATAGTAGGGTTTAGGGTTAGGGTATGCGTTAGGGTTAGGGTATTTATTAAAGCTGTCCCACTTAGCAATTAAAGGAATATTATTTGAGCTCCAGCCATGGAGAAGAGTTTAGACACTGGGATAAGATAAGGAACACACCCATTATAAAGAAATCACATTAGGATTCTCTTTTTAACCTGTTCCTTAAAACACTAGTGCTTAGGAAATGTATTGGAGGCAGAAGCTGTCAAGGGTAGCTTAGGGTTAGGGTTAGGGTTAGGGTACGGCTTAAGGTACGGGTTCGGGTAAGGCTTCATACACGGCGTAGGGTATGGGCTAGGGTTAGGCTTAGGGTTAGTTTTAGGGTTAGGGCTCGGTTTAGGGTACGGGTTAGGATTAGGGTACGTGTTAGGGATATGGTAGGGGATAGGGTTAGGATATGCGTTAGGGTTAGGGTATTTATTAAAGCTATCCCACTCTCTAGATACCACTTAGCACGTAAAGGATTATTATTTGGTGTCCAGCCATGGAGAAGAGTTTAGAAACTAGGATAAGATAAGGAACACACCCATTAGAAAGAAATCACATTAGGATTCTCTTTTTAACCAGTTCCTTGAAACACTAGTGTTTAGGAAATATATTGGAGGCAGAATCAGTCAAGGGTAGGTTAGGGTTAGGATTAGCCTTAGGGCATGGCTTAGGGTACGAGTTCGAGTACGGGTTCGGATACAGCATAGGATGTGGGTTAGGGTTAGGTTTAGGGTTTGTTTTAGGGTTAGGGCTCAGTTTAGGGTATGGGTTAGGATAAGAGTTAGTGTTAGGGTTAGGGTAGCGGTTAGGGTTAGGGTACGCGTTAGGGTTACGGCAATTACTAAACCTATCCCACTCTCTAGATACCACTTAGCAGGTAAAGTAATATTATTTGGGGTCCATCCATGGAGAAGAGTTTAGACACTAGGATAAGATAAGAAACACAACAATTATAAAGAAATCACATTAAGATTGCCTTTTTAACCAATTCCTTTAAACCCTAGTGCTTAGATAATCTATTGGAGGCAGAAGCAGTCAACAGTAGCTTAGGGTTAGGGTTAGGGTTAGGGTTAGGATTAGGATACGACCTAGGGTCCGGCATCGGGTACGCGTTCGGGTACGGAGTAGGGTATGGGTTAGGATTAGAGTTAGGGTCAGTTTTAGGGTTAGTGCTCGGTTTAGGTTATGGGTCAGGATTCGGGTACGTGGTAGGATTATGGTAGGGGTTAGGGTTAGGGTATGCGTTAGGGTTAGGGTATTTATTAAACCTATCCCACCTAGCACGTAAAGGAAAATTATTTGGGGTCCAGCCAAGGAGAAGAGTTTAGAAACTAGAATAAGATAAGGAACACACCCATTAGAAAGAAATCACATTAGGATTCTCTTTTTAACCAGTTCCTTGAAACACTAGTGTTTAGGAAATATATTGGAGGCAGAATCAGTCAAGGGTAGGTTAGGGTTAGGATTAGCGTTAGGGCATGGCTTAGGGTACGGGTTCGAGTACGGGTTCGGATACAGCATAGGATGTGGGTTAGGGTTAGGTTTAGGGTTTGTTTTAGGGTTAGGGTTCAGTTTAGGGTATGGGTTAGGATTAGGGTACGTGTTATTGTTATGGTAGGGGTTAGGGTATGTGTTAGGGTTAGGGTATTTATTAAAGATATCCCACTTAGCACTTAAAGGAATACTATTTGTGGTCCAGCCATGGAGAAGTGTTTAGACACTAGGATAAGATAAGGAACTCACCCATTATAAAGAAATCACATTAGGATTCTCTTTTTAACCTGTTCCTTAAAACACTAGTGCTTAGGAAATGTATTGGAGGCAGAAGCAGTCAAGGGTAGCTTAGGGTTAGGGTTAGGGTTAGGGATATGGTACTGGTTCGGGTACGGGTTCGGGTACGGGTTCGTATACGGCATAGTGTATGGGTTAGGTTTAGGGTTAGGGTTACTTTTAGGGTTAGGGCTCGGTTAGGGTTAGGGTTAGGGTAAGCGTACGGCTGAGCGTACGGTTTCGGGTATGGCATAGTGTATGGGCTAGGTTTAGGGTCAGGGTTAGTTTTAGGGTTAGGGCTCGGTTTAGGGTACGGGTTAGGATTAAGGTTAGTGTTAGGGTTATGACAGGGGTTAGGGTTAGGGTACGCGTTAGGGTTACGGTAATTATTAAACCTATCCCACTCTCTAGATACCACTTAGCACGTAAAGGAATATTATTTGGGGTCCAGCCATGGAGAAGAGTTTAGACACTAGGATAAGATAAGGAACACACCCATTATAAAGAAATCACATTAGCATTCTCTTTTTAACCTGTTCCTCAAAACACTAGTGCTTAGGAAATCTACTGGAGGCAGAATCTGTCAAGGGTAGGTTAGCGATAGGATTAGCGTTAGGGTATGGCTTAGGGTACGGGTTCGAGTACGGGTTCGGATACAGCATAGGATGTGGGTTAGGGTTAGGTTTAGGGTTTGTTTTAGGGTTAGGGCTCAGTTTAGGGTATGGGTTAGGATTAGGGTTAGTTTTAGGCTTAGGGTAGGGGTTAGGGTTAGGGTACGCGTTAGGGTTACGGTAATTATTAAACCTATCCCACTCTCTAGATACCACTTATCACGTAAAGGAATATTATTTGGGGTCCAGCCATGGAGAAGAGTTTAGACACTAGGATAAGATAAGGAACACACCCATCCTAAAGAAATCACATTAGGATTCTCTTTTTAACCTGTTCCTTAAAGCACTAGTGCTTAGGAAATCTATTGGAGGCAGAAGCAGTCAAGGGTAGCTTAGGGTTAGGGTTAGGGTACGGCTTAGGGTATGGCATAGGGTACGGGTACGGGTTAGGGTTAGGGTTTCTTTAAGGGTTAGGTTTCGGTTGAGGGCACGGGTTAGGATTAGGGTACGTGTTAGGGATAGGGTAGGGGTTAGGGTTCGGGTAGGCGTTAGGGTTAGGGTATTTATTAAACCTAGCCCACTCTGTAGATACCACTTAGCACGTAAAGGAATATTCTTTGAGGTCCAGCCATGGAGAAGAGTTTAGACACTAGGATACGATAAGGAACACACCCATTATAAAGGAATCACATTAGGATTCTCTTTTTAACCTGTTCCATAAAACACTAGTGCTTAGGAAACCTATTGGAGGCAGAAGCAGTCAAGGGTAGCTTAGGGTTAGGGTTAGGGTTAGGGTTAGGGTACTGCTTATGGTACGGGTTCGGTTACGGATTCGGGTACGGCGTAGGGTATGGGCTAGGTTTAGGTTTAGGGTTAGTTTTAGGTTTAGGGCTCGGTTTAGTGTACGGGTTATAATTAGGGTACGTTTTAATGTTATAGTAGGGTTTAGGGTTAGGGTATGCGTTAGGGTTAGGGTATTTATTAAAGCTGTCCCACTTAGCAATTAAAGGAATATTATTTGAGGTCCAGCCATGGAGAAGAGTTTAGACACTGGGATAAGATAAGGAACACACCCATTATAAAGAAATCACATTACGATTCTCTTTTTAACCTGTTCCTTAAAACACTAGTGCTTAGAAAATGTATTGGAGGCAGAAGCTGTCAAGGGTAGCTTAGGGTTAGGGTTAGGGTTAGGGTACGGCTTAGGGTACGGGTTCGGGTCAGGGTTCATACACGGCGTAGTGTATGGTTTAGGGTTAGGGTTAGGGTTAGTTTTAGGGTTAGGGCTTGGTTAGGGTTAGGGTTAGGGTTAGGGTTAAGTTAAGGTTACGGATAAGGGTACGGGTTTGGGTATGGCATAGTGTATGGGCTAGGGTTAGGGTTAGGAGTAGGGTACGGCTTAGGATACAGCATAGGGTACGGGGTAGGGTTAGGGTTAGGGTTAGTTTACGGGTTATGGCTCGGTTTAGGGAACGGTTTAGGATTAGGGTACGTGTTAGGGTTAGGGTAGGGGTTAGGGTTAGGGTACGCGTTAGGGTTACGGTAATTATTAAACCTATCCCACTCTCTAGATACCACTTAGCACCTAAAGGAATATTATTTGGGGTCCAGCCATGGAGAAGAGTTTAGACACTAGGATAAGATAAGGAACACACCCATTATAAAGAAATCACATTAGGATTCTCTTTTTAACCTGTTCCTCAAAACACTAGTGCTTAGGAAATGTATTGGAGGCAGAAGCAGTCAAGGGCAGCTTAGGGTTAGGGTTAGGTTTAGGGGTAGGTTACGGGTTCGGGTACGGGTTCGTATACGGTGTAGGGTATGGGATAGGGTTAGGGTTAGGGTTACTTTTAGGGTTAGGGCTCGGTTAGGGTTAGGGTTAGGGTTAGGGATAGGGTAAGCGTACGGCTGAGTGTACGGTTTCCGGTATGGCATAGTGTATGGGCTAGGTTTAGGGTCAGGGTTAGTTTTAGGGTTAGGGCTCGGTTTACGGTACGGGTTAGGATTAAGGTTACTGTCAGGGTTATGATAGGGGTTAGGGTTAGGGTACGCGTTAGGGTTACGGTAATTATTAAACCTATCCCACTCTCTAGATACCACTTAGCACGTAAAAGAATATTATTTGGGGTCCAGCCATGGAGAAGAGTTTAGACACTAGGATAAGATAAGGAACACACCCATCATAAAGAAATCACATTAGGATTCTCTTTTTAACCTGCTCCTCAAAACATTAGTGCTTAGGAAATCTACTGGAGGCAGAATCTGTCAAGGGTAAGTTAGCGTTAGGATTAGCGTTAGGATATGGCTTAGGGTACGGGTTCGAGTACGGGTTCGGATACAGCATAGGATGTGGGTTAGGTTTAGGTTTAGGGTTTGTTTTAGGGTTAGGGCTCAGTTTAGCGTATGGGTTAGGATTAGGGTTAGTGTTAGCCTTAGGGTAGGGGTTAGGTTTAGGTTACGCGTTAGGGTTACGGTAATTATTAAACCTATCCCACTCTCTAGATACCACTTAGCACGTAAAGGAATATTATTTGGGGTCCAGCCATGGAAAAGAGTTTAGACACTAGGATAAGATAAGGAACACACCCATCCTAAAGAAATCACATTAGGATTCTCTTTTTAACCTGTTCCTTAAAGCACTAGTGCTTAGGAAATCTATTGGAGGCAGAAGCAGTCAAGGGTAGCTTAGTGGTTAGGGTTAGGGTACGGCTTAGGGTATGGCATAGGGTACGGGTACGGGTTAGGGTTAGGGTTTGTTTAAGGGATAGGGCTCGGTTTAGGGCACGGGTTAGGATTAGGGTACGTGTTAGGGATAGGGTAGGGGTTAGGGTTCGGGTAGGCGTTAGGGTTAGGGTATTTATTAAACCTAGCCCACTCTGTAGATACCACTTAGCACGTAAAGGAATATTCTTTGAGGTCCAGCCATGGAGAAGAGTTTAGACAATAGGATAAGATAAGGAACACACCCATTATAAAGAAATCACATTAAGATTCTCTTTTTAACCTGTTCCTTAAAACACTAGTGCTTAGGAAACCTATTTGAGGCAGAAGCATTAAAGAGTAGCTTATGGTTAGGGTTAGGGTTAGGGTTACGATACGGCTTAGGGTACTGGTTCGGGTACGGTTTCGAGTACGGCGTAGGGTATGGCTTAAGTTTAGGGTTAGGTTTAGTTTTAGGGTTACGGGTCCTGTTTAGGGTACGGGTTAGTTTTAGGGTACTTGTTACGGTTAGGGTTAGGGTACGAGTTAGGGTTAGGGTGTTTTTTAAACCTATCCCACTCTCTAGGTATCACCTAGCACGTAAAGGATATTATTTAGGGTCCAGCCATGGAGAAGAGTTTAGACACTAGGATAAGATAAGGAACACACCCATTATAAAGAAATCACATTAGTATTCTATTTTGAAACTGTTCCTAAAAACACTAGTGCTTAGGAGATCTATAGGAGGCAGAAGCAGTCAAGGTTAGCTTAGTGTTAGGTTTAGGGTTAGGATTAGAGTTACGTTTAGGATACGGCTTAGGGTACGGGTTCGGGTACGGTTTCGGGTACGGCGTAGGGTATGGGTTAGTTTTAGGGTTAGGGTTAGTATTAGGGTTAGGGGTCGGTGTAGGGTACGGGTTAGGATTAGCGTACGTGTTGGTTATGGTATGCGTTAGGGTTAGGGTATTTATTAAACCTATCCCACTCTCTAGATACCACTGAGCAGGTAAAGGAATATTATTTTGGGTCCAACCATGGAAAAGAGTTTAGACACTAGGATAAGATAAGGAACACACCCATTATAAAGAAACCACATTAGGATTCTCTTTTTAAGCTGTTCCTTAAAACACTAGTGCTTAGGAAATCCACTGGAGGCAGAAGCAGTCAAGGGTAGCTTAGGATTAGGTTTAGGGTTAGGGTTAGGGTACTGCTTATGGTACGGGTTCGGTTACGGATTCGGGTACGGCGTAGGGTATGGGCTAGGTTTAGGCTTAGGGTTAGTTTTAGGGTTAGGGCTCGGTTTAGGGTACGGGTTAGAAGTAGGGTACGTTTTAGTGTTATAGTAGGGTTTAGGGTTAGGGTATGCGTTAGGGTTAGGGTATTTATTAAAGCTGTCCCACTTAGCAATTAAAGGAATATTATTTGAGCTCCAGCCATGGAGAAGAGTTTAGACACTGGGATAAGATAAGGAACACACCCATTATAAAGAAATCACATTAGGATTCTCTTTTTAACCTGTTCCTTAAAACACTAGTGCTTAGGAAATGTATTGGAGGCAGAAGCTGTCAAGGGTAGCTTAGGGTTAGGGTTAGGGTTAGGGTACGGCTTAAGGTACGGGTTCGGGTAAGGCTTCATACACGGAGTAGGGTATGGGCTAGGGTTAGGCTTAGGGTTAGTTTTAGGGTTAGGGCTCGGTTTAGGGTACGGGTTAGGATTAGGGTACGTGTTAGGGATATGGTAGGGGATAGGGTTAGGATATGCGTTAGGGTTAGGGTATTTATTAAAGCTATCCCACTCTCTAGATACCACTTAGCACGTAAAGGATTATTATTTGGTGTCCAGCCATGGAGAAGAGTTTAGAAACTAGGATAAGATAAGGAACACACCCATTATAAAGAAATCACATTAGGATTCTCTTTTTAACCAGTTCCTTGAAACACTAGTGTTTAGGAAATATATTGGAGGCAGAATCAGTCAAGGGTAGGTTAGGGTTAGGATTAGCGTTAGGGCATGGCTTACGGTACGAGTTCGAGTACGGGTTCGGATACAGCATAGGATGTGGGTTAGGGTTAGGTTTAGGGTTTGTTTTAGGGTTAGGGCTCAGTTTAGGGTATGGGATAGGATAAGGGTTAGTGTTAGGGTTAGGGTAGCGGTTAGGGTTAGGGTACGCGTTAGGGTTACGGCAATTACTAAACCTATCCCACTCTCTAGATACCACTTAGCAGGTAAAGTAATATTATTTGGGGTCCATCCATGGAGAAGAGTTTAGACACTAGGATAAGATAAGAAACACAACAATTATAAAGAAATCACATTAAGATTGCCTTTTTAACCAATTCCTTTAAACCCTAGTGCTTAGATAATCTATTGGAGGCAGAAGCAGTCAACAGTAGCTTAGGGTTAGGGTTAGGGTTAGGGTTAGGATTAGGATACGACCTAGGGTCCGGCATCGGGTACGCGTTCGGGTACGGAGTAGGGTATGGGTTAGGATTAGAGTTAGGGTCAGTTTTAGGGTTAGTGCTCGGTTTAGGTTATGGGTCAGGATTAGGGTACGTGGTAGGATTATGGTAGGGGTTAGGGTTAGGGTATGCGTTAGGGTTAGGGTATTTATTAAACCTATCCCACCTAGCACGTAAAGGAAAATTATTTGGGGTCCAGCCAAGGAGAAGAGTTTAGAAACTAGAATAAGATAAGGAACACACCCATTAGAAAGAAATCACATTAGGATTCTCTTTTTAACCAGTTCCTTGAAACACTAGTGTTTAGGAAATATATTGGAGGCAGAATCAGTCAAGGGTAGGTTAGGGTTAGGATTAGCGTTAGGGCATGGCTTAGGGTACGGGTTCGAGTACGGGTTCGGATACAGCATAGGATGTGGGTTAGGGTTAGGTTTAGGGTTTGTTTTAGGGTTAGGGTTCGGTTTAGGGTATGGGTTAGGATTAGGGTACGTGTTATTGTTATGGTAGGGGTTAGGGTATGTGTTAGGGTTAGGGTATTTATTAAAGATATCCCACTTAGCACTTAAAGGAATACTATTTGTGGTCCAGCCATGGAGAAGTGTTTAGACACTAGGATAAGATAAGGAACTCACCCATTATAAAGAAATCACATTAGGATTCTCTTTTTAACCTGTTCCTTAAAACACTAGTGCTTAGGAAATGTATTGGAGGCAGAAGCAGTCAAGGGTAGCTTAGGGTTAGGGTTAGGGTTAGGGATAGGGTACTGGTTCGGGTACGGGTTCGGGTACGGGTTCGTATACGGCATAGTGTATGGGTTAGGTTTAGGGTTAGGGTTACTTTTAGGGTTAGGGCTCGGTTAGGGTTAGGGTTAGGGTAAGCGTACGGCTGAGTGTACGGTTTCGGGTATGGCATAGTGTATGGGCTAGGTTTAGGGTCAGGGTTAGTTTTAGGGTTAGGGCTCGGTTTAGGGTACGGGTTAGGATTAAGGTTAGTGTTAGGGTTATGACAGGGGTTAGGGTTAGGGTACGCGTTAGGGTTACGGTAATTATTAAACCTATCCCACTCTCTAGATACCACTTAGCACGTAAAGGAATATTATTTGGGGTCCAGCCATGGAGAAGAGTTTAGACACTAGGATAAGATAAGGAACACACCCATTATAAAGAAATCACATTAGCATTCTCTTTTTAACCTGTTCCTCAAAACACTAGTGCTTAGGAAATCTACTGGAGGCAGAATCTGTCAAGGGTAGGTTAGCGATAGGATTAGCGTTGGGGTATGGCTTAGGGTACGGGTTCGAGTACGGGTTCGGATACAGCATAGGATGTGGGTTAGGGTTAGGTTTAGGGTTTGTTTTAGGGTTAGGGCTCAGTTTAGGGTATGGGTTAGGATTAGGGTTAGTTTTAGGCTTAGGGTAGGGGTTAGGGTTAGGGTACGCGTTAGGGTTACGGTAATTATTAAACCTATCCCACTCTCTAGATACCACTTATCACGTAAAGGAATATTATTTGGGGTCCAGCCATGGAGAAGAGTTTAGACACTAGGATAAGATAAGGAACACACCCATCCTAAAGAAATCACATTAGGATTCTCTTTTTAACCTGTTCCTTAAAGCACTAGTGCTTAGGAAATCTATTGGAGGCAGAAGCAGTCAAGGGTAGCTTAGGGTTAGGGTTAGGGTACGGCTTAGGGTATGGCATAGGGTACGGGTACGGGTTAGGGTTAGGGTTTCTTTAAGGGTTAGGGCTCGGTTGAGGGCACGGGTTAGGATTAGGGTACGTGTTAGGGATAGGTTAGGGGTTAGGGTTCGGGTAGGCGTTAGGGTTAGGGTATTTATTAAACCTAGCCCACTCTGTAGATACCACTTAGCACGTAAAGGAATATTCTTTGAGGTCCAGCCATGGAGAAGAGTTTAGACACTAGGATACGATAAGGAACACACCCATTATAAAGGAATCACATTAGGATTCTCTTTTTAACCTGTTCCATAAAACACTAGTGCTTAGGAAACCTATTGGAGGCAGAAGCAGTCAAGGGTAGCTTAGGGTTAGGGTTAGGGTTAGGGTTAGGGTACTGCTTATGGTACGGGTTCGGTTACGGATTCGGGTACGGCGTAGGGTATGGGCTAGGTTTAGGTTTAGGGTTAGTTTTAGGGTTAGGGCTCGGTTTAGTGTACGGGTTATAATTAGGGTACGTTTTAATGTTATAGTAGGGTTTAGGGTTAGGGTATGCGTTAGGGTTAGGGTATTTATTAAAGCTGTCCCACTTAGCAATTAAAGGAATATTATTTGAGGTCCAGCCATGGAGAAGAGTTTAGACACTGGGATAAGATAAGGAACACACCCATTATAAAGAAATCACATTACGATTCTCTTTTTAACCTGTTCCTTAAAACACTAGTGCTTAGAAAATGTATTGGAGGCAGAAGCTGTCAAGGGTAGCTTAGGGTTAGGGTTAGGGTTAGGGTACGGCTTAGGGTACGGGTTCGGGTCAGGGTTCATACACGGCGTAGTGTATGGTTTAGGGTTAGGGTTAGGGTTAGTTTTAGGGTTAGGGCTTGGTTAGGGTTAGGGTTAGGGTTAGGGTTAAGTTAAGGTTACGGATAAGGGTACGGGTTTGGGTATGGCATAGTGTATGGGCTAGGGTTAGGGTTAGGAGTAGGGTACGGCTTAGGATACAGCATAGGGTACGGGGTAGGGTTAGGGTTAGGGTTAGTTTACGGGTTATGGCTCGGTTTAGGGAACGGTTTAGGATTAGGGTACGTGTTAGGGTTAGGGTAGGGGTTAGGGTTAGGGTACGCGTTAGGGTTACGGTAATTATTAAACCTATCCCACTCTCTAGATACCACTTAGCACCTAAAGGAATATTATTTGGGGTCCAGCCATGGAGAAGAGTTTAGACACTAGGATAAGATAAGGAACACACCCATCCTAAAGAAATCACATTAGGATTCTCTTTTTAACCTGTTCCTTAAAGCACTAGTGCTTAGGAAATCTATTGGAGGCAGAAGCAGTCAAGGGTAGCTTAGGGTTAGGGTTAGGGTACGGCTTAGGGTATGGCATAGGGTACGGGTACGGGTTAGGGTTAGGGTTTCTTTAAGGGTTAGGTTTCGGTTGAGGGCACGGGTTAGGATTAGGATACGTGTTAGGGATAGGGTAGGGGTTAGGGTTCGGGTAGGCGTTAGGGTTAGGGTATTTATTAAACCTAGCCCACTCTGTAGATACCACTTAGCACGTAAAGGAATATTCTTTGAGGTCCAGCCATGGAGAAGAGTTTAGACACTAGGATACGATAAGGAACACACCCATTATAAAGGAATCACATTAGGATTCTCTTTTTAACCTGTTCCATAAAACACTAGTGCTTAGGAAACCTATTGGAGGCAGAAGCAGTCAAGGGTAGCTTAGGGTTAGGGTTAGGGTTAGGGTTAGGGTACTGCTTATGGTACGGGTTCGGTTACGAATTCGGGTACGGCGTAGGGTATGGGCTAGGTTTAGGTTTAGGGTTAGTTTTAGGTTTAGGGCTCGGTTTAGTGTACGGGTTATAATTAGGGTACGTTTTAATGTTATAGTAGGGTTTAGGGTTAGGGTATGCGTTAGGGTTAGGGTATTTATTAAAGCTGTCCCACTTAGCAATTAAAGGAATATTATTTGAGGTCCAGCCATGGAGAAGAGTTTAGACACTGGGATAAGATAAGGAACACACCCATTATAAAGAAATCACATTACGATTCTCTTTTTAACCTGTTCCTTAAAACACTAGTGCTTAGAAAATGTATTGGAGGCAGAAGCTGTCAAGGGTAGCTTAGGGTTAGGGTTAGGGTTAGGGTACGGCTTAGGGTACGGGTTCGGGTCAGGGTTCATACACGGCGTAGTGTATGGTTTAGGGTTAGGGTTAGGGTTAGTTTTAGGGTTAGGGCTTGGTTAGGGTTAGGGTTAGGGTTAGGGTTAAGTTAAGGTTACGGATAAGGGTACGGGTTTGGGTATGGCATAGTGTATGGGCTAGGGTTAGGGTTAGGAGTAGGGTACGGCTTAGGATACAGCATAGGGTACAGGGTAGGGTTAGGGTTAGGGTTAGTTTACGGGTTATGGCTCGGTTTAGGGAACGGTTTAGGATTAGGGTACGTGTTAGGGTTAGGGTAGGGGTTAGGGTTAGGGTACGCGTTAGGGTTACGGTAATTATTAAACCTATCCCACTCTCTAGATACCACTTAGCACCTAAAGGAATATTATTTGGGGTCCAGCCATGGAGAAGAGTTTAGACACTAGGATAAGATAAGGAACACACCCATTATAAAGAAATCACATTAGGATTCTCTTTTTAACCTGTTCCTCAAAACACTAGTGCTTAGGAAATGTATTGGAGGCAGAAGCAGTCAAGGGCAGCTTAGGGTTAGGGTTAGGGTTAGGGGTAGGTTACGGGTTCGGGTACGGGTTCGTATACGGCGTAGGGTATGGGATAGGGTTAGGGTTAGGGTTACTTTTAGGGTTAGGGCTCGGTTAGGGTTAGGGTTAGGGTTAGGGATAGGGTAAGCGTACGGCTGAGTGTACGGTTTCCGGTATGGCATAGTGTATGGGCTAGGTTTAGGGTCAGGGTTAGTTTTAGGGTTAGGGCTCGGTTTAGGGTACGGGTTAGGATTAAGGTTACTGTCAGGGTTACGATAGGGGTTAGGGTTAGGGTACGCGTTAGGGTTACGGTAATTATTAAACCTATCCCACTCTCTAGATACCACTTAGCACGTAAAAGAATATTATTTGGGGTCCAGCCATGGAGAAGAGTTTAGACACTAGGATAAGATAAGGAACACACCCATTATAAAGAAATCACATTAGGATTCTCTTTTTAACCTGTTCCTCAAAACACTAGTGCTTAGGAAATCTACTGGAGGCAGAATCTGTCAAGGGTAAGTTAGCGTTAGGATATGGCTTAGGGTACGGGTTCGAGTACGGGTTCGGATACAGCATAGGATGTGGGTTAGGTTTAGGTTTAGGGTTTGTTTTAGGGTTAGGGCTCAGTTTAGCGTATGGGTTAGGATTAGGGTTAGTGTTAGCCTTAGGGTAGGGGTTAGGGTTAGGTTACGCGTTAGGGTTACGGTAATTATTAAACCTATCCCACTCTCTAGATACCACTTAGCACGTAAAGGAATATTATTTGGGGTCCAGCCATGGAGAAGAGTTTAGACACTAGGATAAGATAAGGAACACACCCATCCTAAAGAAATCACATTAGGATTCTCTTTTTAACCTTTTCCTTAAAGCACTAGTGCTTAGGAAATCTATTGGAGGCAGAAGCAGTCAAGGGTAGCTTAGGGTTAGGGTTAGGGTACGGCTTAGGGTATGGCATAGGGTACGGGTACGGGTTAGGGTTAGGGTTTGTTTAAGGGATAGGGCTCGGTTTAGGGCACGGGTTAGGATTAGGGTACGTGTTAGGGATAGGGTAGGGGTTAGGGTTCGGGTAGGCGTTAGGGTTAGGGTATTTATTAAACCTAGCCCACTCTGTAGATACCACTTAGCACGTAAAGGAATATTCTTTGAGGTCCAGCCATGGAGAAGAGTTTAGACAATAGGATAAGATAAGGAACACACCCATTATAAAGAAATCACATTAGGATTCTCTTTTTAACCTGTTCCTTAAAACACTAGTGCTTAGGAAACCTATTTGAGGCAGAAGCATTCAAGAGTAGCTTATGGTTAGGGTTAGGGTTAGGGTTACGATACGGCTTAGGGTACTGGTTCGGGTACGGTTTCGAGTACGGCGTAGGGTATGGCTTAAGTTTAGGGTTAGGTTTAGTTTTAGGGTTACGGGTCCTGTTTAGGGTACGGGTTAGTTTTAGGGTACTTGTTACGGTTAGGGTTAGGGTACGAGTTAGGGTTAGGGTGTTTTTTAAACCTATCCCACTCTCTAGGTATCACCTAGCACGTAAAGGAATATTATTTAGGGTCCAGCCATGGAGAAGAGTTTAGACACTAGGATAAGATAAGGAACACACCCATTATAAAGAAATCACATTAGTATTCTATTTTGAACCTGTTCCTAAAAACACTAGTGCTTAGGAGATCTATAGGAGGCAGAAGCAGTCAAGGTTAGCTTAGTGTTAGGTTTAGGGTTAGGATTAGAGTTACGTTTAGGATACGGCTTAGGGTACGGGTTCGGGTACGGTTTCGGGTACGGCGTAGGGTATGGGTTAGTTTTAGGGTTAGGGTTAGTATTAGGGTTAGGGGTCGGTGTAGGGTACGGGTTAGGATTAGCGTACGTGTTGGTTATGGTATGCGTTAGGGTTAGGGTATTTATTAAACCTATCCCACTCTCTAGATACCACTGAGCAGGTAAAGGAATATTATTTTGGGTCCAACCATGGAAAAGAGTTTAGACACTAGGATAAGATAAGGAACACACCCATTATAAAGAAACCACATTAGGATTCTCTTTTTAAGCTGTTCCTTAAAACACTAGTGCTTAGGAAATCCACTGGAGGCAGAAGCAGTCAAGGGTAGCTTAGGATTAGGTTTAGGGTTAGGGTTAGGGTACTGCTTATGGTACGGGTTCGGTTACGGATTCGGGTACGGCGTAGGGTATGGGCTAGATTTAGGCTTAGGGTTAGTTTTAGGGTTAGGGCTCGGTTTAGGGTACAGGTTAGAAGTAGGGTACGTTTTAGTGTTATAGTAGGGTTTAGGGTTAGGGTATGCGTTAGGGTTAGGGTATTTATTAAAGCTGTCCCACTTAGCAATTAAAGGAATATTATTTGAGCTCCAGCCATGGAGAAGAGTTTAGACACTGGGATAAGATAAGGAACACACCCATTATAAAGAAATCACATTAGGATTCTCTTTTTAACCTGTTCCTTAAAACACTAGTGCTTAGGAAATGTATTGGAGGCAGAAGCTGTCAAGGGTAGCTTAGGGTTAGGGTTAGGGTTAGGGTACGGCTTAAGGTACGGGTTCGGGTAAGGCTTCATACACGGCGTAGGGTATGGGCTAGGGTTAGGCTTAGGGTTAGTTTTAGGGTTAGGGCTCGGTTTAGGGTACGGGTTAGGATTAGGGTACGTGTTAGGGATATGGTAGGGGATAGGGTTAGGATATGCGTTAGGGTTAGGGTATTTATTAAAGCTATCCCACTCTCTAGATACCACTTAGCACGTAAAGGATTATTATTTGGTGTCCAGCCATGGAGAAGAGTTTAGAAACTAGGATAAGATAAGGAACACACCCATTAGAAAGAAATCACATTAGGATTCTCTTTTTAACCAGTTCCTTGAAACACTAGTGTTTAGGAAATATATTGGAGGCAGAATCAGTCAAGGGTAGGTTAGGGTTAGGATTAGCCTTAGGGCATGGCTTAGGGTACGAGTTCGAGTACGGGTTCGGATACAGCATAGGATGTGGGTTAGGGTTAGGTTTAGGGTTTGTTTTAGGGTTAGGGCTCAGTTTAGGGTATGGGTTAGGATAAGAGTTAGTGTTAGGGTTAGGGTAGCGGTTAGGGTTAGGGTACGCGTTAGGGTTACGGCAATTACTAAACCTATCCCACTCTCTAGATACCACTTAGCAGGTAAAGTAATATTATTTGGGGTCCATCCATGGAGAAGAGTTTAGACACTAGGATAAGATAAGAAACACAACAATTATAAAGAAATCACATTAAGATTGCCTTTTTAACCAATTCCTTTAAACCCTAGTGCTTAGATAATCTATTGGAGGCAGAAGCAGTCAACAGTAGCTTAGGGTTAGGGTTAGGGTTAGGGTTAGGATTAGGATACGACCTAGGGTCCGGCATCGGGTACGCGTTCGGGTACGGAGTAGGGTATGGGTTAGGATTAGAGTTAGGGTCAGTTTTAGGGTTAGTGCTCGGTTTAGGTTATGGGTCAGGATTCGGGTACGTGGTAGGATTATGGTAGGGGTTAGGGTTAGGGTATGCGTTAGGGTTAGGGTATTTATTAAACCTATCCCACCTAGCACGTAAAGGAAAATTATTTGGGGTCCAGCCAAGGAGAAGAGTTTAGAAACTAGAATAAGATAAGGAACACACCCATTAGAAAGAAATCACATTAGGATTCTCTTTTTAACCAGTTCCTTGAAACACTAGTGTTTAGGAAATATATTGGAGGCAGAATCAGTCAAGGGTAGGTTAGGGTTAGGATTAGCGTTAGGGCATGGCTTAGGGTACGGGTTCGAGTACGGGTTCGGATACAGCATAGGATGTGGGTTAGGGTTAGGTTTAGGGTTTGTTTTAGGGTTAGGGTTCAGTTTAGGGTATGGGTTAGGATTAGGGTACGTGTTATTGTTATGGTAGGGGTTAGGGTATGTGTTAGGGTTAGGGTATTTATTAAAGATATCCCACTTAGCACTTAAAGGAATACTATTTGTGGTCCAGCCATGGAGAAGTGTTTAGACACTAGGATAAGATAAGGAACTCACCCATTATAAAGAAATCACATTAGGATTCTCTTTTTAACCTGTTCCTTAAAACACTAGTGCTTAGGAAATGTATTGGAGGCAGAAGCAGTCAAGGGTAGCTTAGGGTTAGGGTTAGGGTTAGGGATATGGTACTGGTTCGGGTACGGGTTCGGGTACGGGTTCGTATACGGCATAGTGTATGGGTTAGGTTTAGGGTTAGGGTTACTTTTAGGGTTAGGGCTCGGTTAGGGTTAGGGTTAGGGTAAGCGTACGGCTGAGCGTACGGTTTCGGGTATGGCATAGTGTATGGGCTAGGTTTAGGGTCAGGGTTAGTTTTAGGGTTAGGGCTCGGTTTAGGGTACGGGTTAGGATTAAGGTTAGTGTTAGGGTTATGACAGGGGTTAGGGTTAGGGTACGCGTTAGGGTTACGGTAATTATTAAACCTATCCCACTCTCTAGATACCACTTAGCACGTAAAGGAATATTATTTGGGGTCCAGCCATGGAGAAGAGTTTAGACACTAGGATAAGATAAGGAACACACCCATTATAAAGAAATCACATTAGCATTCTCTTTTTAACCTGTTCCTCAAAACACTAGTGCTTAGGAAATCTACTGGAGGCAGAATCTGTCAAGGGTAGGTTAGCGATAGGATTAGCGTTAGGGTATGGCTTAGGGTACGGGTTCGAGTACGGGTTCGGATACAGCATAGGATGTGGGTTAGGGTTAGGTTTAGGGTTTGTTTTAGGGTTAGGGCTCAGTTTAGGGTATGGGTTAGGATTAGGGTTAGTTTTAGGCTTAGGGTAGGGGTTAGGGTTAGGGTACGCGTTAGGGTTACGGTAATTATTAAACCTATCCCACTCTCTAGATACCACTTATCACGTAAAGGAATATTATTTGGGGTCCAGCCATGGAGAAGAGTTTAGACACTAGGATAAGATAAGGAACACACCCATCCTAAAGAAATCACATTAGGATTCTCTTTTTAACCTGTTCCTTAAAGCACTAGTGCTTAGGAAATCTATTGGAGGCAGAAGCAGTCAAGGGTAGCTTAGGGTTAGGGTTAGGGTACGGCTTAGGGTATGGCATAGGGTACGGGTACGGGTTAGGGTTAGGGTTTCTTTAAGGGTTAGGTTTCGGTTGAGGGCACGGGTTAGGATTAGGGTACGTGTTAGGGATAGGGTAGGGGTTAGGGTTCGGGTAGGCGTTAGGGTTAGGGTATTTATTAAACCTAGCCCACTCTGTAGATACCACTTAGCACGTAAAGGAATATTCTTTGAGGTCCAGCCATGGAGAAGAGTTTAGACACTAGGATACGATAAGGAACACACCCATTATAAAGGAATCACATTAGGATTCTCTTTTTAACCTGTTCCATAAAACACTAGTGCTTAGGAAACCTATTGGAGGCAGAAGCAGTCAAGGGTAGCTTAGGGTTAGGGTTAGGGTTAGGGTTAGGGTACTGCTTATGGTACGGGTTCGGTTACGGATTCGGGTACGGCGTAGGGTATGGGCTAGGTTTAGGTTTAGGGTTAGTTTTAGGTTTAGGGCTCGGTTTAGTGTACGGGTTATAATTAGGGTACGTTTTAATGTTATAGTAGGGTTTAGGGTTAGGGTATGCGTTAGGGTTAGGGTATTTATTAAAGCTGTCCCACTTAGCAATTAAAGGAATATTATTTGAGGTCCAGCCATGGAGAAGAGTTTAGACACTGGGATAAGATAAGGAACACACCCATTATAAAGAAATCACATTACGATTCTCTTTTTAACCTGTTCCTTAAAACACTAGTGCTTAGAAAATGTATTGGAGGCAGAAGCTGTCAAGGGTAGCTTAGGGTTAGGGTTAGGGTTAGGGTACGGCTTAGGGTACGGGTTCGGGTCAGGGTTCATACACGGCGTAGTGTATGGTTTAGGGTTAGGGTTAGGGTTAGTTTTAGGGTTAGGGCTTGGTTAGGGTTAGGGTTAGGGTTAGGGTTAAGTTAAGGTTACGGATAAGGGTACGGGTTTGGGTATGGCATAGTGTATGGGCTAGGGTTAGGGTTAGGAGTAGGGTACGGCTTAGGATACAGCATAGGGTACGGGGTAGGGTTAGGGTTAGGGTTAGTTTACGGGTTATGGCTCGGTTTAGGGAACGGTTTAGGATTAGGGTACGTGTTAGGGTTAGGGTAGGGGTTAGGGTTAGGGTACGCGTTAGGGTTACGGTAATTATTAAACCTATCCCACTCTCTAGATACCACTTAGCACCTAAAGGAATATTATTTGGGGTCCAGCCATGGAGAAGAGTTTAGACACTAGGATAAGATAAGGAACACACCCATTATAAAGAAATCACATTAGGATTCTCTTTTTAACCTGTTCCTCAAAACACTAGTGCTTAGGAAATGTATTGGAGGCAGAAGCAGTCAAGGGCAGCTTAGGGTTAGGGTTAGGTTTAGGGGTAGGTTACGGGTTCGGGTACGGGTTCGTATACGGTGTAGGGTATGGGATAGGGTTAGGGTTAGGGTTACTTTTAGGGTTAGGGCTCGGTTAGGGTTAGGGTTAGGGTTAGGGATAGGGTAAGCGTACGGCTGAGTGTACGGTTTCCGGTATGGCATAGTGTATGGGCTAGGTTTAGGGTCAGGGTTAGTTTTAGGGTTAGGGCTCGGTTTACGGTACGGGTTAGGATTAAGGTTACTGTCAGGGTTATGATAGGGGTTAGGGTTAGGGTACGCGTTAGGGTTACGGTAATTATTAAACCTATCCCACTCTCTAGATACCACTTAGCACGTAAAAGAATATTATTTGGGGTCCAGCCATGGAGAAGAGTTTAGACACTAGGATAAGATAAGGAACACACCCATCATAAAGAAATCACATTAGGATTCTCTTTTTAACCTGTTCCTCAAAACATTAGTGCTTAGGAAATCTACTGGAGGCAGAATCTGTCAAGGGTAAGTTAGCGTTAGGATTAGCGTTAGGATATGGCTTAGGGTACGGGTTCGAGTACGGGTTCGGATACAGCATAGGATGTGGGTTAGGTTTAGGTTTAGGGTTTGTTTTAGGGTTAGGGCTCAGTTTAGCGTATGGGTTAGGATTAGGGTTAGTGTTAGCCTTAGGGTAGGGGTTAGGTTTAGGTTACGCGTTAGGGTTACGGTAATTATTAAACCTATCCCACTCTCTAGATACCACTTAGCACGTAAAGGAATATTATTTGGGGTCCAGCCATGGAAAAGAGTTTAGACACTAGGATAAGATAAGGAACACACCCATCCTAAAGAAATCACATTAGGATTCTCTTTTTAACCTGTTCCTTAAAGCACTAGTGCTTAGGAAATCTATTGGAGGCAGAAGCAGTCAAGGGTAGCTTAGGGTTAGGGTTAGGGTACGGCTTAGGGTATGGCATAGGGTACGGGTACGGGTTAGGGTTAGGGTTTGTTTAAGGGATAGGGCTCGGTTTAGGGCACGGGTTAGGATTAGGGTACGTGTTAGGGATAGGGTAGGGGTTAGGGTTCGGGTAGGCGTTAGGGTTAGGGTATTTATTAAACCTAGCCCACTCTGTAGATACCACTTAGCACGTAAAGGAATATTCTTTGAGGTCCAGCCATGGAGAAGAGTTTAGACAATAGGATAAGATAAGGAACACACCCATTATAAAGAAATCACATTAAGATTCTCTTTTTAACCTGTTCCTTAAAACACTAGTGCTTAGGAAACCTATTTGAGGCAGAAGCATTAAAGAGTAGCTTATGGTTAGGGTTAGGGTTAGGGTTACGATACGGCTTAGGGTACTGGTTCGGGTACGGTTTCGAGTACGGCGTAGGGTATGGCTTAAGTTTAGGGTTAGGTTTAGTTTTAGGGTTACGGGTCCTGTTTAGGGTACGGGTTAGTTTTAGGGTACTTGTTACGGTTAGGGTTAGGGTACGAGTTAGGGTTAGGGTGTTTTTTAAACCTATCCCACTCTCTAGGTATCACCTAGCACGTAAAGGAATATTATTTAGGGTCCAGCCATGGAGAAGAGTTTAGACACTAGGATAAGATAAGGAACACACCCATTATAAAGAAATCACATTAGTATTCTATTTTGAAACTGTTCCTAAAAACACTAGTGCTTAGGAGATCTATAGGAGGCAGAAGCAGTCAAGGTTAGCTTAGTGTTAGGTTTAGGGTTAGGATTAGAGTTACGTTTAGGATACGGCTTAGGGTACGGGTTCGGGTACGGTTTCGGGTACGGCGTAGGGTATGGGTTAGTTTTAGGGTTAGGGTTAGTATTAGGGTTAGGGGTCGGTGTAGGGTACGGGTTAGGATTAGCGTACGTGTTGGTTATGGTATGCGTTAGGGTTAGGGTATTTATTAAACCTATCCCACTCTCTAGATACCACTGAGCAGGTAAAGGAATATTATTTTGGGTCCAACCATGGAAAAGAGTTTAGACACTAGGATAAGATAAGGAACACACCCATTATAAAGAAACCACATTAGGATTCTCTTTTTAAGCTGTTCCTTAAAACACTAGTGCTTAGGAAATCCACTGGAGGCAGAAGCAGTCAAGGGTAGCTTAGGATTAGGTTTAGGGTTAGGGTTAGGGTACTGCTTATGGTACGGGTTCGGTTACGGATTCGGGTACGGCGTAGGGTATGGGCTAGGTTTAGGCTTAGGGTTAGTTTTAGGGTTAGGGCTCGGTTTAGGGTACGGGTTAGAAGTAGGGTACGTTTTAGTGTTATAGTAGGGTTTAGGGTTAGGGTATGCGTTAGGGTTAGGGTATTTATTAAAGCTGTCCCACTTAGCAATTAAAGGAATATTATTTGAGCTCCAGCCATGGAGAAGAGTTTAGACACTGGGATAAGATAAGGAACACACCCATTATAAAGAAATCACATTAGGATTCTCTTTTTAACCTGTTCCTTAAAACACTAGTGCTTAGGAAATGTATTGGAGGCAGAAGCTGTCAAGGGTAGCTTAGGGTTAGGGTTAGGGTTAGGGTACGGCTTAAGGTACGGGTTCGGGTAAGGCTTCATACACGGCGTAGGGTATGGGCTAGGGTTAGGCTTAGGGTTAGTTTTAGGGTTAGGGCTCGGTTTAGGGTACGGGTTAGGATTAGGGTACGTGTTAGGGATATGGTAGGGGATAGGGTTAGGATATGCGTTAGGGTTAGGGTATTTATTAAAGCTATCCCACTCTCTAGATACCACTTAGCACGTAAAGGATTATTATTTGGTGTCCAGCCATGGAGAAGAGTTTAGAAACTAGGATAAGATAAGGAACACACCCATTATAAAGAAATCACATTAGGATTCTCTTTTTAACCAGTTCCTTGAAACACTAGTGTTTAGGAAATATATTGGAGGCAGAATCAGTCAAGGGTAGGTTAGGGTTAGGATTAGCGTTAGGGCATGGCTTACGGTACGAGTTCGAGTACGGGTTCGGATACAGCATAGGATGTGGGTTAGGGTTAGGTTTAGGGTTTGTTTTAGGGTTAGGGCTCAGTTTAGGGTATGGGATAGGATAAGGGTTAGTGTTAGGGTTAGGGTAGCGGTTAGGGTTAGGGTACGCGTTAGGGTTACGGCAATTACTAAACCTATCCCACTCTCTAGATACCACTTAGCAGGTAAAGTAATATTATTTGGGGTCCATCCATGGAGAAGAGTTTAGACACTAGGATAAGATAAGAAACACAACAATTATAAAGAAATCACATTAAGATTGCCTTTTTAACCAATTCCTTTAAACCCTAGTGCTTAGATAATCTATTGGAGGCAGAAGCAGTCAACAGTAGCTTAGGGTTAGGGTTAGGGTTAGGGTTAGGATTAGGATACGACCTAGGGTCCGGCATCGGGTACGCGTTCGGGTACGGAGTAGGGTATGGGTTAGGATTAGAGTTAGGGTCAGTTTTAGGGTTAGTGCTCGGTTTAGGTTATGGGTCAGGATTAGGGTACGTGGTAGGATTATGGTAGGGGTTAGGGTTAGGGTATGCGTTAGGGTTAGGGTATTTATTAAACCTATCCCACCTAGCACGTAAAGGAAAATTATTTGGGGTCCAGCCAAGGAGAAGAGTTTAGAAACTAGAATAAGATAAGGAACACACCCATTAGAAAGAAATCACATTAGGATTCTCTTTTTAACCAGTTCCTTGAAACACTAGTGTTTAGGAAATATATTGGAGGCAGAATCAGTCAAGGGTAGGTTAGGGTTAGGATTAGCGTTAGGGCATGGCTTAGGGTACGGGTTCGAGTACGGGTTCGGATACAGCATAGGATGTGGGTTAGGGTTAGGTTTAGGGTTTGTTTTAGGGTTAGGGTTCGGTTTAGGGTATGGGTTAGGATTAGGGTACGTGTTATTGTTATGGTAGGGGTTAGGGTATGTGTTAGGGTTAGGGTATTTATTAAAGATATCCCACTTAGCACTTAAAGGAATACTATTTGTGGTCCAGCCATGGAGAAGTGTTTAGACACTAGGATAAGATAAGGAACTCACCCATTATAAAGAAATCACATTAGGATTCTCTTTTTAACCTGTTCCTTAAAACACTAGTGCTTAGGAAATGTATTGGAGGCAGAAGCAGTCAAGGGTAGCTTAGGGTTAGGGTTAGGGTTAGGGATAGGGTACTGGTTCGGGTACGGGTTCGGGTACGGGTTCGTATACGGCATAGTGTATGGGTTAGGTTTAGGGTTAGGGTTACTTTTAGGGTTAGGGCTCGGTTAGGGTTAGGGTTAGGGTAAGCGTACGGCTGAGTGTACGGTTTCGGGTATGGCATAGTGTATGGGCTAGGTTTAGGGTCAGGGTTAGTTTTAGGGTTAGGGCTCGGTTTAGGGTACGGGTTAGGATTAAGGTTAGTGTTAGGGTTATGACAGGGGTTAGGGTTAGGGTACGCGTTAGGGTTACGGTAATTATTAAACCTATCCCACTCTCTAGATACCACTTAGCACGTAAAGGAATATTATTTGGGGTCCAGCCATGGAGAAGAGTTTAGACACTAGGATAAGATAAGGAACACACCCATTATAAAGAAATCACATTAGCATTCTCTTTTTAACCTGTTCCTCAAAACACTAGTGCTTAGGAAATCTACTGGAGGCAGAATCTGTCAAGGGTAGGTTAGCGATAGGATTAGCGTTGGGGTATGGCTTAGGGTACGGGTTCGAGTACGGGTTCGGATACAGCATAGGATGTGGGTTAGGGTTAGGTTTAGGGTTTGTTTTAGGGTTAGGGCTCAGTTTAGGGTATGGGTTAGGATTAGGGTTAGTTTTAGGCTTAGGGTAGGGGTTAGGGTTAGGGTACGCGTTAGGGTTACGGTAATTATTAAACCTATCCCACTCTCTAGATACCACTTATCACGTAAAGGAATATTATTTGGGGTCCAGCCATGGAGAAGAGTTTAGACACTAGGATAAGATAAGGAACACACCCATCCTAAAGAAATCACATTAGGATTCTCTTTTTAACCTGTTCCTTAAAGCACTAGTGCTTAGGAAATCTATTGGAGGCAGAAGCAGTCAAGGGTAGCTTAGGGTTAGGGTTAGGGTACGGCTTAGGGTATGGCATAGGGTACGGGTACGGGTTAGGGTTAGGGTTTCTTTAAGGGTTAGGGCTCGGTTGAGGGCACGGGTTAGGATTAGGGTACGTGTTAGGGATAGGTTAGGGGTTAGGGTTCGGGTAGGCGTTAGGGTTAGGGTATTTATTAAACCTAGCCCACTCTGTAGATACCACTTAGCACGTAAAGGAATATTCTTTGAGGTCCAGCCATGGAGAAGAGTTTAGACACTAGGATACGATAAGGAACACACCCATTATAAAGGAATCACATTAGGATTCTCTTTTTAACCTGTTCCATAAAACACTAGTGCTTAGGAAACCTATTGGAGGCAGAAGCAGTCAAGGGTAGCTTAGGGTTAGGGTTAGGGTTAGGGTTAGGGTACTGCTTATGGTACGGGTTCGGTTACGGATTCGGGTACGGCGTAGGGTATGGGCTAGGTTTAGGTTTAGGGTTAGTTTTAGGGTTAGGGCTCGGTTTAGTGTACGGGTTATAATTAGGGTACGTTTTAATGTTATAGTAGGGTTTAGGGTTAGGGTATGCGTTAGGGTTAGGGTATTTATTAAAGCTGTCCCACTTAGCAATTAAAGGAATATTATTTGAGGTCCAGCCATGGAGAAGAGTTTAGACACTGGGATAAGATAAGGAACACACCCATTATAAAGAAATCACATTACGATTCTCTTTTTAACCTGTTCCTTAAAACACTAGTGCTTAGAAAATGTATTGGAGGCAGAAGCTGTCAAGGGTAGCTTAGGGTTAGGGTTAGGGTTAGGGTACGGCTTAGGGTACGGGTTCGGGTCAGGGTTCATACACGGCGTAGTGTATGGTTTAGGGTTAGGGTTAGGGTTAGTTTTAGGGTTAGGGCTTGGTTAGGGTTAGGGTTAGGGTTAGGGTTAAGTTAAGGTTACGGATAAGGGTACGGGTTTGGGTATGGCATAGTGTATGGGCTAGGGTTAGGGTTAGGAGTAGGGTACGGCTTAGGATACAGCATAGGGTACGGGGTAGGGTTAGGGTTAGGGTTAGTTTACGGGTTATGGCTCGGTTTAGGGAACGGTTTAGGATTAGGGTACGTGTTAGGGTTAGGGTAGGGGTTAGGGTTAGGGTACGCGTTAGGGTTACGGTAATTATTAAACCTATCCCACTCTCTAGATACCACTTAGCACCTAAAGGAATATTATTTGGGGTCCAGCCATGGAGAAGAGTTTAGACACTAGGATAAGATAAGGAACACACCCATCCTAAAGAAATCACATTAGGATTCTCTTTTTAACCTGTTCCTTAAAGCACTAGTGCTTAGGAAATCTATTGGAGGCAGAAGCAGTCAAGGGTAGCTTAGGGTTAGGGTTAGGGTACGGCTTAGGGTATGGCATAGGGTACGGGTACGGGTTAGGGTTAGGGTTTCTTTAAGGGTTAGGTTTCGGTTGAGGGCACGGGTTAGGATTAGGATACGTGTTAGGGATAGGGTAGGGGTTAGGGTTCGGGTAGGCGTTAGGGTTAGGGTATTTATTAAACCTAGCCCACTCTGTAGATACCACTTAGCACGTAAAGGAATATTCTTTGAGGTCCAGCCATGGAGAAGAGTTTAGACACTAGGATACGATAAGGAACACACCCATTATAAAGGAATCACATTAGGATTCTCTTTTTAACCTGTTCCATAAAACACTAGTGCTTAGGAAACCTATTGGAGGCAGAAGCAGTCAAGGGTAGCTTAGGGTTAGGGTTAGGGTTAGGGTTAGGGTACTGCTTATGGTACGGGTTCGGTTACGAATTCGGGTACGGCGTAGGGTATGGGCTAGGTTTAGGTTTAGGGTTAGTTTTAGGTTTAGGGCTCGGTTTAGTGTACGGGTTATAATTAGGGTACGTTTTAATGTTATAGTAGGGTTTAGGGTTAGGGTATGCGTTAGGGTTAGGGTATTTATTAAAGCTGTCCCACTTAGCAATTAAAGGAATATTATTTGAGGTCCAGCCATGGAGAAGAGTTTAGACACTGGGATAAGATAAGGAACACACCCATTATAAAGAAATCACATTACGATTCTCTTTTTAACCTGTTCCTTAAAACACTAGTGCTTAGAAAATGTATTGGAGGCAGAAGCTGTCAAGGGTAGCTTAGGGTTAGGGTTAGGGTTAGGGTACGGCTTAGGGTACGGGTTCGGGTCAGGGTTCATACACGGCGTAGTGTATGGTTTAGGGTTAGGGTTAGGGTTAGTTTTAGGGTTAGGGCTTGGTTAGGGTTAGGGTTAGGGTTAGGGTTAAGTTAAGGTTACGGATAAGGGTACGGGTTTGGGTATGGCATAGTGTATGGGCTAGGGTTAGGGTTAGGAGTAGGGTACGGCTTAGGATACAGCATAGGGTACGGGGTAGGGTTAGGGTTAGGGTTAGTTTACGGGTTATGGCTCGGTTTAGGGAACGGTTTAGGATTAGGGTACGTGTTAGGGTTAGGGTAGGGGTTAGGGTTAGGGTACGCGTTAGGGTTACGGTAATTATTAAACCTATCCCACTCTCTAGATACCACTTAGCACCTAAAGGAATATTATTTGGGGTCCAGCCATGGAGAAGAGTTTAGACACTAGGATAAGATAAGGAACACACCCATTATAAAGAAATCACATTAGGATTCTCTTTTTAACCTGTTCCTCAAAACACTAGTGCTTAGGAAATGTATTGGAGGCAGAAGCAGTCAAGGGCAGCTTAGGGTTAGGGTTAGGGTTAGGGGTAGGTTACGGGTTCGGGTACGGGTTCGTATACGGCGTAGGGTATGGGATAGGGTTAGGGTTAGGGTTACTTTTAGGGTTAGGGCTCGGTTAGGGTTAGGGTTAGGGTTAGGGATAGGGTAAGCGTACGGCTGAGTGTACGGTTTCCGGTATGGCATAGTGTATGGGCTAGGTTTAGGGTCAGGGTTAGTTTTAGGGTTAGGGCTCGGTTTAGGGTACGGGTTAGGATTAAGGTTACTGTCAGGGTTACGATAGGGGTTAGGGTTAGGGTACGCGTTAGGGTTACGGTAATTATTAAACCTATCCCACTCTCTAGATACCACTTAGCACGTAAAAGAATATTATTTGGGGTCCAGCCATGGAGAAGAGTTTAGACACTAGGATAAGATAAGGAACACACCCATTATAAAGAAATCACATTAGGATTCTCTTTTTAACCTGTTCCTCAAAACACTAGTGCTTAGGAAATCTACTGGA